>NC_056728.1:578733057-578870557 GCF_019279795.1 Protopterus annectens | reverse complement strand
CACTTTAAAACTTAATGTTTATAAATGTGTTATTAACAACTTACTCTGAGGAACAAACAAAGCATGTTACTTTGCTTCATGGAGTGGCCATGGAGTCAGCTTGTGGGGGGGCATTTGCAAATATGGTCATGGCCCACTGGGAAAGAGTATTTGTATTCCAGTCTCATTACTACCCTTACACCAAAATGTATCATAGGTACCAGGATGACATCAGCCTAATTTGGAATGGTTCTTCTGAAATGTTAAATGAGTTCTACAATTCACTTGGGTCATTAATTTAGATCATGTGAACTATTTGGATGTTCATTTGTTTAAAGACAAGCCCAATGAAAGGTATGCTTCCAGACTATACAGAAAAGAAACATACTCAAACTCTTTTCTGCACTATACTAGTTGCCACCCGAAACATCAGAAGAGGTCAGTCGTTAAGGGGGAGGAAGATTTTAAATCAGAGTGTGCAAACTTGAAATCTATGTTTCTCATGAGAGCATACCCAGTAGATTTACTTAATGAACTTATAAATGAGGTTATAGAAAAAAGAAGAACAGGTCATTTTAAACCCATTGTAGGTGCCCATATTCCAGATAACATCCTGGCAAGTGGAGACATTAGAACATCACTTGAGCAAGACATTTCTTTCCTTAAATCCTTGATCATCACATACAGTTCTGATTCTCCCAGTTTAAGATAGATTTTTAACAAGAAGTGGGACATTTTAATGGAAGACACAGGTATTAGCTCTCATCTAGGTGATAAACCTATCATTACATGCAGGAAAGGGAAAAACGTAAAAGATCTCTTTAAAATTTGACAAGATCAGAATATGACAGGCTGTCCAAGTACTCATAAGTGTGGTTCATGTAATTGGTGCCACAAGCTTAAACCTGGAGCCATGTTTACTATAAATAACATTGAATATAACATCACGGGGAGATATAACTGTTCTTCGAAGGCAGTGGTCTATATTGCTTTATGTGACCATTGTTCTATTCTATTTCTATTCTATATAGAAAAAAACAGAGAGAAAGTTTGCCAGTAGGATTTATGAGCATGACTATGCCATCAGGAATATCATCTTAAATAATGCTTTAGCTAGGCACTTCCACAAAAATATAGACTACAATTTTAAGTTCATGGCCACAGACCATTTTGACATTAGTGATAAAAAACCTTGGGGAGCACAGTTAGAACTAAAGGAACTTAGATGGCAGATTTTGCTACATGCAGATACATGACCTGGCATTAATGACAGGACTTCGGTCTCTCCTGTCTTAAAGCTTAAGGCCCTGGAAAGAAAGAAAACTGCATGACGCAAAGTAACATGCTTTGTATTTATTCTTCAGAGTAAGTTGTTCATAACACCTTCACAAACATTAAGTTTTTAAGTGTATATACTAGAAGTTTAGTGTGTCAAAACAACATTCTTATTTGGCAAGATTTTGGTTTAAATATAATGGTTTTAAATATTGTATTTTAACACACATTCAACAGCATGGATTGTGAGACTAAAGGGTTAATTTTTATGTCAGGTTTGTGCTAGTTGTTTCCTGGTCCAATTAGATGTAGTTGTGTATTATTTAAATGTTTGCCTTGTCCTACAGCTTTGTCTGAAGAAGTTTACACGTTTAAACAAAAGCGCTTACATCTTTTATATTTTTCTACATTAAAACCTTTGTTTTACGTCATCGTGCTTTGGATTTTTTGCTTGTTGGAACCTGATCTGCCAGACTTTTCACATTTTGTAGAGAGCTAACATAGTGTCATTCATCCAAGAGTCCTAAAATGGAATGGAAAATATGAAGTCCTACACACCTTCACAAACATAGTTTATGCACTCAAAATACAAACTTTTAAAAGGACCATTTTTACAAGTCCTGTAGTGTAAACCACAAGCTAATATAAACTGCCACTAAAAGAAAGCAGGATGGAGGAAAGCTGTGTGTATCTGATCTTATCAAAAAGATGCAGTATCTATGCATGCGATGCAGGATGTTCCAATGTTTATAAGAGCCACCTTTAAGATGCACTTCACCTTCGCTCATGGTGTTTTACCTATTCAACAATAATTTTATGTATGACAAGGGTAAATGCAGAAGGAGAACAGTTAGTGAGTATTTGTGGAAATCAGTAGTAAATGAATAAGGAACAAAGCCAAATATTGTTTCAAGTATGTGTGTATTTGATGTGTTTGAGGGCCAGTCTGCTTCTGTATATGGCAGTATACACACACACACACACATATATATATATATATATATATATATATATATATATATATATATATATATATATGGGAAAGTTCAGACTACTTTTTCACATCTAGGGGAGATTTGGCATTTTTTCTCTGGTTTGACATAGGATCACTGTGCCTCATAATCTGTGTATTACATGAATACATGCCCTTTCTTTGTAATGGAGTGGCATTATACACTGCAAAAATTGTACCTGAACAGGACCTGTGGCTGATTGATTCTGTTTTTATCTCTACAACTACAGAAGAAACAGCAGAATATGATGCAATATCCAAAAGGATATTGAAATTGAGCTGAGAGTGATATGGAAGACCCAAAGGGCCATCATGGAACAAAATAGAAGGCTACTTTGGAGGATAAAATTAACCTAATGGAAACAAGGATGTATTGATTTGCTAGTAATGTGCTACCTCAAAAAAAAAAGAAAATGCAAAACAAGAAACACAAATGCAAGAGAAAGCTGTGGTAAATGAGCTTGATAGGAAGGCCTGGAAGCAAAAGATTCAGTTACACTGTATATAGTGAAAACGTCTGAAGAAAGAAGTTACAATTTTAAAAGACCGATGGCAGTAGTTAGAGGGATGCAAATCTCAGAATCATTGAAGTACCAATACCAAAATGTATACTTGGGACAGATTAAAAATGTTGCCTATTGCAAATAAAGTGACCTTAATCATGTCTCTTCTACATCTCTATACAAGTTCAATCTAACCAGTTGTCAGTATAACTTAAACTGGATAGACCCTTTATCTTCTTGACAAATTATGTCTGCATCTGTTCCAACCTGCAGATATGCTCTTTGAAATAATTGGATAAAAAGCATTATATTCTATATGTGGCTTAGTAAGTTCATTGTTTCATAGGTAAGAACTTGGCTAGCTGCCCTTACTGGTCATTTTAAGCCTAGCCAGTTTCTGTGCTGGTGCTTGAATTAACCTATCCCATTTGGTTATAGAGTGGCCTTATTCATCCCATGGTTGACAACTATAAATTACCCCTAATGAGAATAGCTGGGATCATACCAGTGATAATTTGAGGGGACCCCTGCATGGGCTAAAGCATTTGAGTTGACTCTGTCTATCAGTAGTACAGGGGGCAGTCCTTGGGTAAATTTTCTGTTTCCCATCAATAGATCTAGACTATGGACAAGGATAAGCTTTGTTTTACGTGGATAGAGAGACTGTTCCAGAGCAGCAGTATCCTCTAAAAGATAAACCTCTCCCTTTAAACCATTCTGTTGATGTTGTAGAAGAAGTTTAGATTCCCTAGACAGACTATTTCTGATGCCATATAAATAGGTACTTTAGTTGATCTAGATGATAAAAGCTTATACATTATTGTCAGAATTCCAGGGAACCTGATGCCAATCATCTGTATATGATGTTTAAAAGAAACCTTATTATCCATATACATACTCAGGTCATTGTAGTGTGATATAGATTAAATTAATTTACCATTAACAGTATGCGGATACTCCAGGTTATATTTACCAAAGTGCAAAACTGCACATTTATCTGTATTAAAATAATTTGATTGACCATTTACCCATCTAGCAAATACATCAAGATGTTCATGCAAAAAATAATTATCCTTTAAGTTAGAAAATGTAGCAGTGATCTTGATGTTTGCAAATCTACTGCACTACACATTTGTTGATTTAGGGAAGGATTGAATAAATAAACAAAAAAACATAGGGCCCAGGACTGAACCCTGCAGAATCTCCCTAACCAGGTTCTTCTTTTTAGAGTCATGATTACCCAGTTTAATAACAAAATAGTTATCCTGAAGCTATATAATACTGAGGAGAGAACATACAAATTCACTTTCACATATTTTAATTGAATTAATTTCTCTGTGGGGAAGGATGCTGAAAGCCTTCTAAAAATGCAAATAAATAGCATCCATTGGTGTGTCATGTAGAGCGCCAACAGATTAGTATGGTAAGACATACCTTCTGTAAAATAATGTTGTTGTACGTGAGGCATTAATATACATTTGTTCCATTACATCAAAGTCTTCTTTCAACAACCTACTTTATCAATAGGACACACTTCTGCTTCCAACACTCTCTCTCTCACTCTCCTCCTCTCGCTGTACACAACTCCTTTATTATTGCTCCCACCTGCCTACATCTTAATGACTTTACTGCCATCAGTGCACATTTTTTTGAAGGTCCAGCTTCATGCTATAACTTATTAATCCCTTTCTTTCCAAATCATCTTCCTTTCTCATCGTATCTGTTCTTCCCCACTTCTGTAACCCCCATTTCCTACAGAAAACCAGATGTTTCAGGAAGATGGAATACACTTCCATTTTTCTATTTATTTATTCATAGGAAGTATAGCCTCATTAAACTTTTTCAGCAATAACCCACACTTAAGACATGCAATGGTTAATGCAAGGTGACACACTTGGCTACTTGCATCTAGTTATACATTGCAACTGTACAAATACATTATTAATGCTCACACCATTACTGACACATAAAACAAAAAGACTATAACATAAATAAAATATGTTTATATAGACTTCAGCTTCGTATGATTGACAGTAGTTAATGTTGCCTTAAGAAATGATAAATGGTAATTTGAAATATGGAAATCATGCATTAAATGCATTCTATTGTAGTCATAGTTTTTGGAATGAGGGTTCTCTGTGTCCTTGATCCTAAAAGAAGGGTGGGTAAGGTTGCTGTACAAACATTCAACAGTCACATGCAAACACATCTGAGGCAATGAGTTTACTCAATGTGTGGCATATTCACATAGTATATGTCAGTACCACAAAGCCATATGCAAATTAAACAGAAAAGAAGTAACACACAAGATAAGCTGGAGGGTGATACTTGGAGGTATCTCTTTGGTTTATCTATCTGAATCAGCTGCTCACATTTTAGAAGGAGGTTTGGCTACTATTCATTGAGAAAACTGTGACAAGACACAGCTCTCTGTGTAATGTAGGACCTGGTTAGTCAACTTTGGGACTCAAATTAACATTTAGATGGCCAGACTCCCAACTACCTGAACCATTTTGAAAATGGGAGGGATAATGACAGATGATTCCTGATTGCTATAACCAAGTATAAACAGACGTTATAACATATAGTGTATAGTCTGTTAATTACATGTTTGCAGAAATTGTTCACACTGTTAGAAACACAGATTACTGGAATTACCACACAAGTTAGTTGTCTCAGGACAGTCATAAGAAAGCATTTCTTCAGGAAAGAGTGATGGAATACTGACAGGTTTTCCATTGGAAGGTAATGCTGCTAGGAAGAGTGGCTTCATTCCTTCATGGCATGTACATGCATTACATATATACCATCATTAACAGTGTGGCCTATTCCTGGGATGGGTAAGACATGGAAGTGTATCAGCTGCAGCTTTTGTTGAAGCAATATAACATTTATACTGTTCTTCACTTTGTCTCTCACAGTTTCTAAGCATTTGCCCATCTTTACAAGTCTACATACACAAACATTACTAGAAGCACGTGTGGTAGATAACATAGGATAGACATGAAGAAGCTCTTCCTTAGACAGGGTGGTAGGCCCTTCTTGATTTCAGAAATTAAAAAGTATATATGTGGGCCTGAATTGAACCATAACAAAGACTAAATAAAAACATTAAAAATATATATATTGCTAGGTGCATGCTTTCTATTCCCTTGTACAGCACTTGCTACAGAGTCCCTTGTCTTCTGTTGAAGGACCTTGAACAGCCTGATAGCATCTTATTTTCACAGTATTGTGGTCCTTGTCCAATTCAGAGATAAACTTTTTTATTTCCTTAATAATGAAGGTATGGAAAAACATCACTAGCTAGTATAATAAGATACATAAGCTTGCTTTTCATATATGGTGATGATCATCTCATTAGGATTTATGCTTTATATTATAAATTCCAAACTTCATAGCATTTATTCACTGAAAATAGTTTTTACTTTCTAATGCCCACATTATGTAACCATTTACTACACTATGATATATGAAGACAATATACCTGGGGTGGGCATATGGCATATTTTTTTTTTTTTTACAGTTTGAAGTTCATGATTTGTGGTTATACATAATACTTATATGTTTTCTATCATATTGTAATGCAGAATAGTTTCTGCACCAATTTTAATTAACTGTTGTGGGTAATAATTGTTTAATCATGTGAAGTTTCAGTACAAAACTTTCAAGGTAGTCGTGTGCTCTTACATATATACATTGGTAAATGTCATTCATGGTCATTTTCATAAATCACATTTTAGCTATGATTTACACAAATCATTGGTATTTCTTAAAATAATGTTATAAAATACATGGCTTATATAACTGTTTCTTTGCTGTGCAGGGTTATGATGTTTTAATGTCTTGGAATGTTGGCAATGAACGTCTAAATGCAGCCATTTTAAAGACCATAGTGTAAAATGTATGCTTGACTTGTGTAATTCCATATATAAATGTCATTGTAAGCCATTGCTGTAAATCCCATTTTATATATGAGTTGTATGAATTCAGCATCACAGTTCAAGTACTAGTCATAAATGTATGGTATTTTGAAAATCTGAGCTCAAAACATAAAGGTCTGGCAAATTTATGGGCATTTGTTGAAAATAATGTAACATTAGTTAGATGCTTCACGTATTCTTGGCTTTCTATTTTCTGTTCCAAATATTTTTATTTCTGCACTTTTTTCCCCCATTTTAAAGACTTTTTTGCATTTTTGGTTAAATGTGTAATTTTACTGCAGTGTTTTCTTCCATTACAGGCCAGTGTGATTTTGAAGGCTATAAGAGTGATGGGATCTGTGACTGAATTCTAGGAAGTCTGATAGACAGATAACTTGCAATATTATTTGTCAGTCTTCCTTGGGCATATTATAAATATGTATGTATTTCATTCTCCATGAGGAAACTACAATGACAAAATCATAAGACAGAATAGCATCTGAATAATGGGGCAGCATTAAATCAAGATCCAACTGTTTTATGAAATTAAATATTTGAGGGTGATGCATAAATGGAATTATTTGCTACAAGAGAAAGACTGAAACAGAGATGAGTGGAATGTAATGGAATGCCTCATTTACAAGCTATACTAACTAGTAATAAAGAAATACCCATTTGCTTGACTTAAACGGACAATGAAACTGCCCCTGTCACATATATTAAATACCAGTCAAACTACCAACTGTTGCAGGTATAATTTATTTATTTGCCATTTGGCACCAAGACTACATATGCAGTCACATTTTTTTTCATTACACTTGAACATGAAAATTAACTTAGCTAGTACAGAGTCCCAGGCTAACATTGGTTTCCTTCCATCAAAAGTTCAAGTGCTCAGGATTTCTGATACTTAAGTCATATCCTTGCAAGATCCTGACAGGAGGCAGCTTCTTGGCAGCCTGCCAAGGAACTGCTTATAGCTGAATGAAAGGTCATTATAATCACATTGTAATCACATTACTGACATGGTGCCAACCCAAGGGCTGTTCCGAGTATGCACAGTCCTGTGTGTTAACAGTGTACTAAGTTTATTTTTACACATTCAGTGTTTACATATACTGCCTTGATTTCAGTGCTGCCTGCTTTTATTCAGCACTGATTCTGCCTGACGCAAATAATCATGGGCAACTAAAAATATGGTACTGCTAGGGAATTTAAACTAATGAACAGACTTCTAAGGAGTAAACCCTGATGTGTAAACCCTGATATGATCAATTATCAAACAGACTGAAAAGGACAAAATATTACCTAGATAATATCAAAGAAATAGTTTTAGTACTTTATTGTATACACTTAAGACTAAGTGCTGATAAAACTTCCTCTCATTGTCCTTAATTTGAGTCTGTCATTTTCCATTTGTGTAGCACTGTACTGTCATCATCAATCCTACTTTTTCCAGTGCTCACTCTGAGCACATAATTAACTAGTTAGCAATACTAAGATGGTCCTGAAAAAAAAAATTTGGGCCTAGTTGGTCTGTCTGTTTAACACAGGAAGAAGCATGCAGTTCTAGTTAAATGCTGGCACCTTCCCCTCAAAGAGAAGGATCAATAATTCTTAAATGGAAATTGTCTGCCACCTATGTAGCTCCTCAAATGAATGCCTATGCCTCCAGAGGAAAACAGCACCTTTCTCCTGCGCCTTCCTCCATACAGCTTCTAGGCATTTACCTGATGGGTATAAGCCAGATGCCTTCTTTTCTATACATTCCTGGAAGTGGGGCTTAGTGTTCTATTAGAGTGTGTAAAAGCTCTTGAAACCTGCTACCAAACGTAACTAAAATCCAACTCCTGCTCTGAAGCTATCACAGCAATGCTTGTCAGAAGTGAACATTTTCATGATGTGTGAGCTCTGCATTCAGGTGCAGAATACGGCAGTACACAGTTGAAGGTCTGATGGGTGAGATTACCTTCTAGTGCACATATGCATGCATTATTTAAACATTACTTTACTAAGTGTTATGTACACACTAACCTCCTGAGCTTCTACTTAGCAGCCCTTATGTGTAAATACTCACAGATTCCTCAGACATAACCCAATTCACACAGCCAAACCCCCAGGTTTGCTACAGTGAGGTAAGCACCTTGTGTGGATGATATGGACAATATACTAACCAAACCAGTAGAAATTAAATGCCAATTTTTTTTACCTCTTCATACCCTAAAATGGCACTGAATTGAGAGAAATTGTGACAGCTGATGCAACCGTTCAATAATATGTAGAAAACTGGAAAAAGTAGGATTGATGATTACAGTACAGTGCTACACTAAAGCCTCAAATGGATATGGTATTTACTGGTCCTATGCATAAATACATTTAAAATTTTTAAGGGAAATAGAAAACATCAACACAGGTTTATGGCAATCAGGTTGCTTGAAGCCCCGTAGTCATAGGTTGGACTGTTTAACTTATGAATCTATATGGCAGACACTACACCGGAGCAAAGGCCATGATAAACCTATTTTTGAATCGCACTATATTAGAGATATGTGGGTATTTAGGAGGCTATAGGACTACTGGAGAGATGACAGCTAAGATTTAATGAAGGAAAAAGGCAGAGAGAGAGAGAGACATTTGACCTTTAGTAATCCATGTATGATTTGCAGCTTGGAGCTAAAGATTCTTGTTACAGAGATGGAAAAGTATTTAGAAAGCTTTGATTAATGAAGCACTGAATCAGTAGTAGCAGTGTAAAAAGGCAGTGGTAAAGGCCAACAAAATGGTGAGATGATTTTATATAGGTTAATATGTTGCAACTAGGTATTAGTGCAGGAGGCCACTGAGAAATATAGCCCAGTTTCTCAAATGGCCTAGAGCACTGTCTGGTTAAGTGATTTGCTCAGAGTCACACAGTAGGCAAATAGATGCAGAGGGAATCCGGTTCCTGTCAAATCATTGACAGCAGTTTTAGCAAACTCATATACATTGAGAGTTGTTTGTCAAAACAACTTTTGCCAACTTCTTCTTCTTTCGGCTTTCCCCAGTTAGGGATCACCACAGCAGATCATTTGTCCACTCGTGATTGGCAGTGAAGTTGTTACGGTGTCGAGTTGCCAGCCTGACTCCCAACCTTCCATGGAAGGCACACACAAGCATGCACTCACACGTAGGGCCAATTTAGATTATCCAATCCACCAATAGAGTTTTTATCTTCCTCCATTTTTGTGTGAGAGAGCTGGTATATTTAAGTATAAGAGTGTGCGAGGTGCCCCCCCCCCACATGGGGGGGTTTGCTGGGATTGCCCCCTGCAAAGTATGTTTTTGAGGTTCGACTGAATTAGTTTCAGCAAACAGCTCTTGATGTATATACATTCGCCAAAAGTACTGCTGATGAGTCAACATGTCTATGAGGGAATCAAATTCTTAACTACAGGCAGTAGCTCATTAACAAGTGATAACCTTAATCCTCTGTGTTAGCTGCCAGACACTACTTTTATTTATTTACCTGGGTAAGGCTATGGGACACAAATGTCCCTTTTCAGGGCTACAAAGGACCACTGTCTGTAAAAGTGACTTGCTTTTAGTCACATAATTGGAAAATGGAGGGTGGGGGATTCAAAGCCTGGACTACAGGAAACACCTCATTACCTGCTTATAGCCTTATTTCTGTGCATAATTGCCAGAATTATGAGGAGTACAGTACTGATTCGAGAAGTAGTTAAATAATTATGTCACTGTATAAAGAACTAATAAAGCTAAAGATGCCGTACTGTGTGCAATTTTGGAGGCCATATCTAGAGAAAGGATTATTAAGGTAGTTTAGGGGCACCTATAGGTAATTAGGATGATTACATGGTTGAAAAGCGTGAAAAGTCCTGAGTTATTTTCATTTAAATATGGTGATAGAAGTACATAAAACATTAAGTGGGGTAGGATGGAAAACAGCAGAAAAAAAGTGGGAGAGGGGAACAGTCTTTAGACTGAAAGCACAAATATCAGGTGTAAGATTTTTTTTTACTGAGAAAGTTGTGGATAAGTGGAATTAATTTTCTGATTGTGCGGTACCAAATAAACACTTATTCTTAAAGTATTTTGATAAGTGAAATGGGAGGGAGATGCATGCGTCAAATGGAAGGATATATACGGGCATCTATTGGGTTTAACTGCAAGAACAGACAGACTAATTAGATTGCATTTTTCATGCTGGAATATTATGTACAAGCTTACATGTAAAAACATAGAAAGTGTATAATGGATGTGCATATAAGTGGAAAAATCTGTGAAGGCAGCTATTTTAATCCATCTTCATCCATCAGTCCTTCTTGTCTGCAAGACATCAAGGAGTAACTCAGTATAGAAAATATACTATAATGAACTTCTGGGAGAGGTTGAATGCTGAAGAGATGTGCTTTTCCTCATAGTGAAATATAATTATTTTGCTTTGCATGAGGAACGAGATGCAGTCTCACTACTTTAGCCAAATACATTCTGTTGCCTTTTGTCCACAAAAAATAGCCATCTTTTCTTTTACACACACTTTTGTAAAAGTTCTGTACTGTTTAAGTTCATCAGCCCACCTTCTTTATTTTTCCAGCCCCACTACATAATATAATTTGTCCTATTGGCCTTGTGTCTTATATGGAGATGGTTTATCTGAATGAGTCACTTTTTAGCAACTTCAAGCAGCCAAGTTCAGTTATAAGAAAGGAAACACAACAAAACATTTTACATATGAGGCAGAGAACCCCCAGCTTAATCTTTTAGAGACTTTGCCCCCTGTACTCTTTAATTAATATAAATAATTCTGAGGTTGCAAAACCTCACGATAAGTTATAAGTACTTTTGATGGGCACAAATTCTCTTGTAACTTGGCTTGTGTTACATAATGGTTCACTGTAAGCAACTCAGTCAGACAATCAGATGCCACCTTGTATTACATGTACATCTCATTTAGTTGCCAAATACTTCCTGGAATAAGTTTTATCTGCTGATTTTCACTCACAGCAGTATAGTTTTTTTTTTTCACTCTCCATTTGCTGCTGCTGCTGGAGCTCCAAATTCAGCAGCCATTCTGTTTGTTGCCTACCCATGCTTCAGATTCTATTTCATTCGAAATATTTTCTTTTCTGTGCATTATACTTAATTGTCATCAAAAAGACACAGGGCTGGATTCCCCAATGACTTAGGCATAAATGTGATATGCTGAGCAGTTACTAAACACTGGAGACCAAAAGCTAGGGCTCTACCAGTCCCTAATCAGAGTATGATAATGGAGAGTGCTAGAACCCTATTCCCAAGACCAAATGGGTGATTAGGCTTTTCTCTCCAAAATAATTCAAGATTAGGGTTACCACTTGTCCGTCTTTGTGTAGGACAGTCCCTATTTGAGCAGTTGCATCCTATGCAAAAAACTAAAAATTATAAAATCTACTGACATTTTAGGACAAAAAAATATTTCCTAAATTTTCTTTAACAGTTGCATAACACAATTATTTTGTATCTGAAACATGTAAATGTTACATGAAACAGCTTAAACACCTCAAATTTTGCAAGAATAATGCTTATTTTGGCAAACAATGTGAAGTTCTGTCCTTTGCACTGGCCATGCGTGTGGTTTGTTCTGCCAAACTTTAACATTTCTACAAAAAATGTCCCACTTTGGGCATTTGAAAATGTGGTAACCCTATCCAGCATTCACCAAAGTACAAAACTGAATCAGTGAAGCCATTGAACTTAGTAGACAAGTTTGGTGAAGCGGAAGCTCCACCTGTATGCAGGCAGTTTGTAGGAAGCTAAGTTGCTTACAGTAAGTAATGAGTTTCTTATGCGGTTGCAGATATCAGTAGCCAGTGTGGGCAAAGCTTTGGACCTTTCACACACATGGTTAGGTGTACTGAAAGCAATCCTTGAACTCCTGTGTGGATGGATTCCAGCTTCTATTGTGTCAAAAATAGTTGAGGTTTCTGGGAGAACTTGAGACCCTGGATGTCTGTCCCTTCATAGGTCCTCTGTTAAGTTTGTGCTGTGGTGGGCATATGTAGTAAGATTCTTTAACACAAAATGTTATAGAATCTCATTACATGCTTGTCAGTTAATGAATTTAGTGAACCCCATACTTAGCATGATGTCATCCCAGGGGGTGGGGTGGAAAATTTATATTATACCATGATCCCCCCAAAACGTGCACGCTGATTGGCCAGCGTGCCCATTGTAAATCGAGTTATACTAATGGACAAAGGTCCGATTAGCCGGACTTTTTCCATTAGTATAACTTCTCGCTATGTTAAATGGGTTTAAAATAAGCAACGGAGATCTCTTATTTTATGTTAAACCCATTTGCAACGGAGAAAGCAAGATCTCTGTTGCTTTTATGTTAAATGAGTTTAACATAGACAGTTTAAAATAAGCAACGGAGATGTCCGATGTTAAACTCATTTAACATAGCAGATCTTGCTTTCGCCCACAGCTCTATACATCAGAACTGCCGCGGATGCCAGACATCTGCGGAAGGGCAGTAAACAGGCATTATACTATGCCATTATTTAAGAAAAGTGATAGTTTCTTTTCTTAAATAATGTGTAATGCTATTTACCCACGGTTGGTTTTGTTTGGTCCTCGGGACCAAACCGCCAACCGTGGTTATTGCTATATTAGAATTGTGAGAACAAGACTGACTGAGCCCGTTACTAGTCTGAAGCTTTTTGGTTCCATCTCTTTATAAACAGCTCAGATAGGTAATATCCTTTGTGTTGTTAAACCTCCAAGATGCCTGCGTATCCATATGGCAGACCGCTTGCAGGACATTATCAAAGTAAAGATGACCTGTTTACTGACTAAATTAAAAACTCACAACCACTTTTGATCTCCTTTTTATATATTTTGAGGCCATCTGTCAACTTTCTGAAGGCAGTATTACCCCAAAATTCTTTTTTCTACTTTGCATTCCTTTGTCAGTAACTGATGAGTGGCCTTTATAGTTGCAGAACTTGGTTAATGATTCTGTTGTAGTAATAAAAGCCTAGAATAATGAAAGATAAATTATATATGAATATAAGTGACAGATATTCTCATCTAACTAGTATAATGTAAAAAAAATAACAGTACTGCCTCTGCATCCTACCACCACTTGTGCAGGCTTCTGGATAATACAATAATTTGGGAGTACACTCGAACACTATAGAGCTATGGTATATCATCTCAGTCAGCTGCAAGTAACAGATAAAACACATTTTAATGGGGAAAATTTATATTCTTGCTGTCTGACATCTGGAATAAGGTCTTTAAGCACTAAATAGGATCCTCTTTTGGCTGACCTTTGAATCACCCTTGACCACAGAAGCGCATTGCAACATAAATGGAAGCCTCAAAGCATCATACTCAAGCTACCTTACTTTCCCACAAAAGTACTATTTTTAAAACCCTCAAGTGCATTCAAGCATAATTCTTGATGAGGAAGAGAAATGGAATGCCCTACAACTTGACAAAACTGCCTGATGTTTATAACCCCCAGTAAATACTCCATCTGCACTATTAGCCTTCCTAAATAATTAGTGGATGAATAGATGACTAACAAAAGCTTCAGCCTTTCCATAACTGTAAAGTATAAATGACCCACAACAAAATAGCTCTACAACCCATTATTTATGAGAAACATAGCAACTGCATTTTAATAAACAACAGAAAAAGTAGAGGATATCATTATGTTTTAAAGGTGTGCAGTCTCTGAACACACTTTGTTTCATGATTTTTGTCTTAGTGTTTTACATACACACAGCATAACTAGCCCCTTAGACTTTTCAGAAGGAGCATGACCCCTGGATCCAAAGGTAGAAATACAATGACAGCATGGCAGACTGTGTGCTGTGGCTGCATAGCAAAATATTTTGGTGCCAGTGGAAGAAGTCTCATTTGTCTACAATCTGTATAAGTGTTTCACCAAGTATACTTTGTTTCCACCACCCTCCAATGTATCCTAATCTTCTTCATTATTGATTTAAACAGCCTTAAACTCTTTTGATGGGTTAGATTATTTCATTAATAATACATAGTTAGAGCCTACAAGACTTTTTTTGGAGAGAGAGATTTCCTTGCATCTTTTGTGGAGTCTAAATGGTCCATGTCTGTGTGATTTTATTAAAATGTGTAGCTGTTTGCCTTATATTTCTGGTCTGTTCTTCATAAAAGTTACAGTTTGCTGGCTTACAATTGATGATGAAGTCACTAGACAATGAGAAGAGGTTGTGAGGTATGCTGTGGAGCTGAGCTGCTTGTAGGGCATGTCTCTCAAATGTCCAGATTTTTGCCTCATATTTTTAGTCTGTATCTCATAACTTTTATGGCTTTCTGGAAAATCATAGAGAACCGAAGTCACTAAATAATGAAATACATTTGAGTTTCAGACTTCATAGCTTTCAGAAAATGCATGATAACACAAATTGTGTTATTCTAGCAAGTTTTGAAGTTTCCTAGAGCAATATTTAAACTGTGTCCCTATTTTTGAGCCTTTGTCCTCCCATTATTATGGCTTTGTGCATATTTCATGTGCTAAAAGGGTGAGAGGTATGTTGTAAAGACACTCCCAGCATTAAAATCTCTGAGTTTTTTTTGTTTTGTTTTGTACATTTTAAATTCGCTGCTGAGTGGTGCAGAGAATGTTAGTTGACAGAACTTGTTTCTGTGAGGAACACTTGATTTACAATGAGCAAGTTGATTGGTTTGTCCAATCAGTGTGCACAATTTTGAATGTATGTTTTATTGTATACTATATTGTATATCATTGCATTCCAAAAATTTGAAAAAGATAACTTCAGCTTTGAAATGGAATGTCAATTCTCACATATTCAGAGAAAAGATGACTAATTTGTCATAGATAAACTTACTAAGCTGGGCATAAATCCCTACGTCACTCAATGGGTTGCCAACTGGCTTACTGACAGAACCCAGACTGTAAAAGTAGCCGACTCCAAATCCAGCTCCAGACAAGTGACAAGTGGAGTACCTCAGGGTTCAGTCCTGGGACTGCTCTTGTTTGGCATCTACTTCTCTGAAGTGCAGGCCAACACTAAGGGACTCTGGCTAACAAAGTTTGCAGATGACTGCAAACTGGGAGCCATTACTAAATCCCCAAATGATGTGGATATTCTACAAAAGGGCCTTACAGAAACAGATGCTTGGTGCCAGAGCCATGGGCTCAAGCTTAATGCCAAGAAATGTATAGTTATCCCCTTTGGGAAAAAACATGTACCCATGAATTATCACATAGGTGGCAGTACACTAAACACCTAAAGTGTGATGAGAGACGTAGGGACACAGGCGGACAGTAGTCTCACCTTCGATAACCACATCGCCACAACAGTCAGGAAATCCTTCTATGTGGCACACCTCATCACTAAGGGATTTTCATCCAGAAAAAAAGGAGGTCATTGCCCCACTGTACTCATCCCTCATTAGATCCATTATAGAGTACAACAACCCATTTGGTATGTACCTCACAACACATCTGCAACAGCTGGAAAGGCCACAGAAATACCTCACTAAAAGAATCACAGGACTAAAGCAGATGCCCTATACTGACCGTCTAAAAAAATTCCAGCTATACTCTGTGGCATATCGTCTACTCAGAGGTGATCTCTGCTTAACATACAAGGCCATGTCAAACCCTGAGCTGTTGGACATGCTCCACTTAAAGAAATCCCAATCCTTCAGAGCCACATGCTCCAGGGATCTAAACATTGTCATCACAATGAACAAAACATGCTGGAGGGATAGGTTCCTGACCCAGAGACTCCCCATACTCTGGAATAAACTGCCCATACATGTCAAGCAGAGCATCTCTTTGACCCTCTTCAAAAGGAAACTTGACAATTGGATGGGAGATAGGAAATTCACCCCAGGGATAATGTCAGTCACCCTACTAGACAGGGGTCCAAGGAAGTAAATATTGTGGGAAGAAATATCCAGGGAATTGTTATGGCTGGGCTTCTATAGGCCCTAGGGCCAATAGCCTAGTACCAACCTATGAACCTATAATTCAGTATTAATGCTTAACATATTAAAAATATATGTCATTTATTCTTTGTCCCTGTGAAGATGTGAGGTATTGCCAGCTATGCCAAGAGAAGTAAGGCAGTGGATGTGTAACATATGCCAGCACAGCTAGCTGGCATTTTATAAAGAATTATATTATATTTGTATAGCAAACTATTTGTATAGATGCTTGTACTGAAAATGTATTTGTAAGGTTTGCTTGTGTTGAAAATGTATCAACGGTGTGTCCTGCTGGACAGAAAAGAAATATACATGCATGTAGTAACTGACTAAATGTACGGATTGTAACTGTTGAAATGAATATATTGTAACAGAGGATACCAGAAGAGAAGAGGTTAATCACAGTCCAGTTGCAGATAACTTTGAAAAATATTCTGAAATCAAATTACTGGGCCTAGGCCATAAAGATGTTATCTCACAGTTTTGAATGAAGCCAGAGATGCAATGTTTGTAAGAAGTATGGTTTGTTAGTTTCTGTAAGAAGAGCAGAAGTGTTAAAATTGTTTTACAGCTTAAAGATGCTGCAATAAACATTAACAAAGTTTGAGATATGTATTGTTAACACATATGTGCTATACCTGGCAGTATCTAGCCAGGTGGGTAGCATGGGAACCAGAAGTCAGGTGACCAGATGTATGTGATGTCATTCTGTAATCTAGGACAACAATGATGTTTAATACTAGATGAGACTGAAGTCTCATTGTATTCTGTTTTTGGAACCTGACAAAGAAGGATAACTCACCTACTTCATCTTGCATTGCTCTAGTAAGTGAAGCAGGGAAATAGAATTTTTTAGCTCAGTCAGAAAAATATAGTGAGACTAGTTAAGTACTGCTTTCTGTAGCTGTGTGAATCTATTCGTCTGTGTTATTTTAATATTTCCTGTGACTGAAATTTTGATGTTTATTGTAAATACAAATTTAGTATTTTCATGTTCTTTTATTATTTATTATTAAATATATTTAAACTGTTCATTGTGGTTTGTCCTTTAGAGAATATTTTAATCTCTGTGAATTCTTATACCTATTTGGTGACTCTGCAGCCACTCCTGAAAACCTTATTGCATTGGCCAAACACTATAATTTGTATTAATATTAATTTCACTCAGTATAATTGGGTACCCTTGTAAGAGCCTTAAATTAGCTGGCTTTGGAGTGTCTGGCAGAAATGACTACCTTATAGTCTGGGCAGAAGAGGGCAGAGCTAGTAAATCTGTGCCAGCCTTTTCCAGGTAGGTGTGTGTGTGTGTGTGTGTGTGTGTGTGTGTGTGTGTGTGTGTGTGTGTGTGTGTGTGTGTGTGTGTGTGTGTGTGTGTGTGTGTGTGTGTGTGTGTGTGTGTGTGTGTGTGTGTGTGTGTGTGTGTGTGTGTGTGTGTGTGTGTGTGTGTCAGCTGCTTGGAGCAGGGACACAAAGCACTGGTTTCACAGAGAGGGTGCTGGAGGACTTGGCTTGGACACTTGGCTGCAAACTCAACTCTATAGCTATGCCAGTGGGGAGTCTTACTAGGGATGTGGATGGAGACAGAGGTTGAAATGCAGACCCTGAACTGAGTGTGTTCCCTATGTGCTCTTAAGGGAAACTGTGCTTGATGCAGACAGCTGTATCTGGAAATACTGGGTGTATCCATTTTTGTTTTTTTTTTTATTATTTGCTGCTGTTGTTTTTTTTCCCAAGATGTGATGTATCTTTATATTGTATTTAGAACTCAACTATCTTGTTCATATGTCTGTTATGTACTTGGAGCTTTTCTCCCCGGGCCTCCGCTGAAAATGGACATGTATCCAGTCGGACTCTCCCGGTTAACAAATGTAAAATAAATAAAATAAATAAAAATAAATTGTTCTGAGTGAAAGTCTATCTCCAGTGTCAGTGGTGAGGACTCAGGTTCCTTGATTACTGGCCCAGAGTGGGGAAGTCATAGTCCCATTCTCTCATTTTCTCTTTCTCATCTACACTTTAGCACAGTAGAATTATACCCTATCAATGCTATATTGAGCGCTTTCCTTTATAACTGTTTAAAAAAAGATCTTGTTTTTTTCTTCTCAGTGATATGTATTCTGAATTATTAGGAAAAACTGAATGCTGTCACCAGATTTAAGTTAACATATTAGTTAATCCTTGTAAAGATATATAACTATCAGCCTAACTAGTCTGTGCATTTTCAATATCCTTCCCCTTTTTCAATAACGTTTTATCTCATATAAAATAGATGAATAAAATTCCTGCTTTGCGTATAAGCATTTAGATGCCTAATGCACTGAACCCAATAGCGCATTATGCTGTATTTATGAACACTGATACAACCTCACATATTCAAGATGTTTCTCCTACTCTTAACTAGGTCAGAACATTCAATAATGAATTCTGATTTTGGCTGCTTCTGATTAGCATGGCCTCAGATTATAACTTTAGTCTTTAAACATTTCTGTCTGGGAAATGGTGCAACACTAGCCAGTCATTATCCTCAGTTCAGGTTCGTCTTCTTCTTCCAGTGACCCCAAAGCAATGCAACCCCTTCAAGAGCTGACAAGGGCAATCTTGTTTTCTGAGTGCTATGACTAGAAACAAATCAAATGTATGTACAGCAGGGAGTTCCAGTTTCTAACAATAAGTAGAACATGTCAACACAGCTTTTCATCAGGCTTTTTTATTTCAGTTTCACTTTTACTTCATCATGACTCTGTGTAGCCACTATTATTTATTTACTTTTGTTTTATCTTGGGCGACACAGTGGTGCAGCAGTTAACATTATTGCCTCACAGCAAGAGGTTCTCTGGTTTGAATCTTGACTGGGGTCCCTTCTGTGTGGAGCTTGCATGTTCTCCCTGTGTTCGCGTGGGTTTCCTCTGGGTACTCTGGTTTCCTCCCACATTCTCAAAACATGCATCTGGAGCATTTCTCCCCAGGCCTCTGCTGAAAATAGGCTCTGTCCTAGTCAACAAATGTTAAATAAAAAATTATTACTGAAAAGGTCTACAAGCGTAGGGGTAAACATAATATACATCTATACCTATGTGTGTGTGTGTGTGTGTGTGTGTGTGTGTGTGTGTGTGTGTGTGTGTGTGTGTCACACCTCTCAACCTCTTAGCACAAGAAATCTGGACAAAGCCTAAAATAATGGGGGAACAAAGGCCACAAAATAGGGATGCGGTGTAAGGCCTTCTAGTACTTGACAATACAGGGAAACTTTCATGGGCTTACTCAAGGATGTTCCCGATTGTTGTGATGACATCTGACCTCAGCTGAGGGTTTGGCTCTTAGTTTAGACTCATGGATCTCATCAGAAGTGCCACATGTGGTTACAGAGGATATTAAGGCTATTAGTTGGAAGGAAGATGGAACGTTTCATCTCCTTTGTTTAAAGGAGAGAAGACCTTCTGGCTGTCATATGGAGACATTCCAGACACATTACCAGCCAAATTATTTTTTGACATCAAGCAACAAAGTGAAATCTATCCTAACATTAGTGCTTTCCTCAAGAATGTCTTCACTACAGGCATCTGTACCTTCACCAAGCATTGTCTTGACCATGACTCCGGAACTGGCCATTATACAGTGAAACAGAACTCCATGACAAAGCTTTCTGAGCTCTCTGTATATGATACTCTGGTTCCTTCCACTGTAGAAAAAGACCCATCAAGGAGGGTCTTCAATGTTAAATATAATATTTACTCTTGTCTCATTCCAGTTGATCTGTGAGAGGAACCTCCCTGAAGATTCTGGAATGCCATCCCTCAATTTGCCCTGGATAACATTCTCTCCCATTGGCCTTGGATTATGGGGTTTCTTTTAAGACAGCCATATTCATACTTATATATTATTTGTTAGTAAAGTAGCTGTCAAATAATGACTACTAATGTTTTTTTTTTCTTTTTAATTTTTAGGATAGTGCTTATTAATAGAATGTGGATTAACAGATAGACTTTGGCATAGTGGCAAGAACATTTAAGTGCGTCTACTTAAATATAGCTTGGCCTTTTATGTCCTTTTACACTTAGTTCCTTTGTTCCTATGTTTGTGAGATTAGTATGCCTATGCAGCTGCTGAGTCCCATCATGGCATGCATTTGGATGGTTGCTTGGATATTACCAACTGCAGAATCTCCTGTGTTTGCCAGATGTTGGTTGGTACAGAGTGTCCCCAAATGCAGGATCTTTCAAGAGTTTCCAGATGTTGATTGGAGGAGAACGTCCCTAAATTCATAATTTCCAAGTTTTGACAAATGTGATTGGTGAATAGAATGAAATCAATCCAGGACTAATTTAGAAGGATCCTTATATGGAGAAAATGATATGGTATGAGTATGTGTAATTTTTGCATTTTTTTTACATCAGACTTCTAATATTCATTGTAGTTACAGCTTTAAGAACATCCTTTTTAGCTTTCTGATTAAATTCAGTTAGTAATATAGCAATATAATATGAGTTTGCCAAATCTAATAATTAGCAACATCAACCTGCAGTCTCTTAGCATTTTCTGTCACACCTGCTTTCTTTATCTGAAAACCCTAATGCAGTTCTTCTTTTGGTCATATGATGTCTTCTTGCTGGATGAATTCCAGTATAGACCTGCTTTTTAGTACTCTGTTAATTCCTCTTATTCTAAGCAGTACAGCTCTGTTCATTAGAAATAAATAAAACCTCACACTATATGTTGTATATGCTGACTACTAAGTTGTGACTATCCAGAGTTACAGAAAATATTTTTTCACTTAATTTTGGTACAGACCAGGCTTTATGGGTGGCATGCAGCAGCAACTATTGATAATGAATCACAAGATGAGTATTTAAAAAAAACAGTGCCTTAAACTTGTTTCCTGACACACCCAGAGTGTGCTTTATGATGCCTTAAACTTGTTTCCTGACACACCCAGAGTGTGCTTTATGATGTGGACCAGTCTTGTTCCCGTTCACCGAAGTGCTTTCTTGGACAGAATGTTAAGTATTTAATTACTGGCAACAACTGCTTTCTGACACTGTAGCTATTTAAAATTCACATTTTTGCAAATGGTGAATGTTGCAGTAAATGTCTGGTCTGTCACACAGCAATCAACCTATATAGACCACACTTTTACTTTCATGATTCATGTTATGTGATAGTATTGGGTGGGCGTTCAAAAGACATGCATAAATGGGCGTGACTTCGTTGAAGGTTGAACGTCGAGCTGGCACCTTGGCATGCATCAAAATCTACTGCCAATCATTAGCAGACCGGAGTTTCTCTGTGGTGACCCCTAACTGGGAAAAGCCGAAATAACCAAACATTAAATACTGTACAACCACATACTTGCACGATCATTCTTTCATATCTGCTTTGTGCTTGTTTGTACAAATGCTGTACTGCAGTTCCTCAGCTCCTGATATTCACCACATGTACCACATCTGCATTTCGTTTCAAAAATAGGCCTACTTCTCTTCACTTCTTTGCACCTTCTCTGTTTCTACCATATCTTGAAAAACTATTATTTAACTGAAGTTTGCAGTGCTAAGATTCTCTACTCCTACAGCCACAACTGAATTACTTTCGTATATTAATTAACAACAGATTTGGATATGTAATAGATTTGGATTAAACATATTTTTAAAATTGAAGATATAATGCTCCCTGCATTTTTATCCATGATAATTTTTTTTATTTCTATTCTATACAGACTTGGAATACTGAAACAGGTAACTGCAAAAACAGGAATGCAGCAAGAGGGCTTGAGGCACGCACACAGTAGTAGTTTCCAAAGTTTATTCTTCAGACTTTGCTTCAAACAAACAATAAAAATAATAAAAAACAGTAACCATAAAGCGCTTTTCGTCTCACCCCTTAGTGAGACTTCATCAGACAGTTGCAACAAGAATGTTTCAAACAGTATATACAAGTTCAAACCACATCAACTTCCTCCAAGCAAAAGGCAAACCCGCCCCCAAGGTAAGCAGGAATGAACAATTAACCCATTGTATGCTTCTTTAAAAATCCAGGTTCTTGTAAAACAAGTATGTATGCAGCATTCCCAGCAGCAGCAACATGAGTGAAGGTCACGGTCTGATGAGTGAAGGTCATGGTCTGATGAGTGAAGGTCATGGTCTGCCTTTTCTCTGAATATCCTATTGCTTCATTTAACTTACCTCTACCTGATCATGTCAGTTGGATGTAATGTCTGGTAATAGTTGGTCTTGCAATTCCCGTGATGCATTAAGGAAACAATTTTTTGAAATGCTAAATTTATTTCATTGTTTGATACCATCTGATTACTACTAATGCAAACATTTAAAATGGTCTAGGTTCTGCACAGGTAGCAAAAGTCAGGGAATTGCTGGGAATTTGTCTTCACTAGAAGGATGGAGTTCCGTTAGAGGAGAAGAATGAGTTGTGGAGATAGATTACTAAGTAAAGGGTTGCTCTGGGTGAGAGGGCAACATGAATTAAGGCTGTGGGAGGATACTTATCCTTTTACTCATTACTGCTATGTCTCCTCCTAGCTTAAATCTTCAGCCATTTTGTAGTCTGTCTTTAGTACATTGAGACAGGAAAATATGCAAGGAGAAGCCCAAAGAATTGTCATTTCCTAATTACATGGAGCCTCATGATGTGATAAATTCATAAGAAAAAGCAGTCCCTGATAATCCACATCTGTAACTGGACTAGCTACTAAATAAACTGATAGAAAAAAAGAACCCATAAAAAGGTTTGTTTAACTACTGAAGTTAGCTTTTTGAAAGTTAATGATTTCAGATTTTGAGCATTTTGACAACATATTCTATGTGGTTTCATTATAAATTGTATTACATTTACACTGCTTATTTGACAACAGAAGGATATAGTAAGTCTATGTAGTCTGCCCTTTAATTGCATTCAACATTGTACATCCCCTCCATGCCTATCTCCCCTACTTCTTCTTCACCTCTCCTATGCCCTCTTGAATGCCTATGTGTATTCCTTTTGTATACTCATATCACAACACCCATCTCTTCTAGACTGTAGTGAAAAGAGCTCCATCTCCTCTGCTCTCTGATTGTATCCTTCCTGCTCTGTCCCACATATCCTTCTGATGGCTTTCCTCTTGACTCCTTCAAACTTCCTGATGCTAGTCTCCTTGTATGACTTCCAGAATTGGACACAATGCACAAAATGATGCCACACAAGGGCCTGGAAGAGCAGGACCATTCTTTACTTTTGGAGTCTATTCTCATCAAAATAAATCCCAACATTCTGTTTGAAGCTAACCTTGCCACATCACCTGCCCTTGGTAGTCTAACCTAGATGCAATCAATACCTCCTTTCTAGCATTGCACTGTTTGCTGGCTTTCCTTCTTAAACATTGAGGAAAAGTGTTTATTCAAGTAACTTCTTTTTCACAGTTATTTGTAATTTCTCTTACATCATTGCTCATTCTAGCCAGGCCTGTCCCTCTTCCTTCTTCTGGCTACATATCTAAAGAAGCCTTTATTTTTTCACTTTTGACCCCTTCTGCAAACTCCATTTCAGTATTTGTCTTCCTTACCTCCCACTTCATTCTTGCTTTTCTGCTTGTACCAGGCCCTTTTGCCTAGCCACTACTTTTGCCCTCCTTTGAAGATACATTGGACCTCTCGCTTTGCCTTTTTGCTTCCTCCTCAAACATTTATCTAGTGCCCTGATCAGTACATGCCTGACTCATTTCCATAAACCATTAATTCACCCCCATTCATCAAACTCAGCTTTGACTCTTCCCCCAGCTCATCATAACTCAAACTGCTAAAATCCTACATTTTTGTCTTTGTCCTTATGCTCCTTCAATCTAAACCATTCAGTAGTACTATCAATGTTGGATTACTCTCCCATTCTGTCTTATTAAAGGACCACACCCAGCAATCTATCCTTTCTGGCTCAGCCCCACAGCAGTTAGCCAAAGCTATAATGGTCCAAGACCTCAGATGGCTACTGCTCCTTTTCCCTCCTGCAGCTGGGAATTTCCCAGTCTACTTCCAATGGATTCAGATCCCACATGACAATGGCCATCTTCTTCCTGCTCCACTGCTTCTTTCTCTCCTCCAGCTTCTTATCCTCCTTCATGCTGTATCTGGGAACTGACACAATACATCAATCCACCAGCTCTGCTTCCTGCTCCAGTTTTCTACTTTAGTCACATGAATACAACTACTGATTCTGATCCTTCCTGCTGCTTACCCCCCCATACACACACTTCATCCAACTTCATGGAGTTGAGTTCCTTCTCTTACATGATCTTACAACCAATGTCCATTTTTATGTCAATAATTCATCCAACTCCATGCACCCTTTGTCAATCATTCCTGAACAACCTACTCTTAGGCATCTCCAAACCGTACTCCTCTTGTTAATGGCCTATATCTCTGTGATGCCAGCACTGTCTAGCTTCCCCTTTTGTACCACTGCCGGCAGCTCCTTCATATTCTTAAAAAGACTTCATGCATTGAAGAGTAATACTAACGGTTTATTTTCTACTGTTGGTGTCCTTTGTTTTTCCAGTGCCTGAGTATATACTCTCCCATTTTGCATGTGTGATGTTTACCCTATCTCCAGTCCTAGAATAAAGATACAGTGATTGAGATGTACCTCTGTAGCTTAGCTCTGATCACCTCTGTCCTTTCTGGGCTAAGATGGAACCTGACTCAAGCATAAAGCTCTTCTGATGACCAGGTCTCCTCTCATTCCACTATCAGTCCCAAACATTTCTGTCTTATCCACTGCCATAGCCAGTCATTATACAGCCTAACCTTCTCCTTTCTCAGTGTGCTGGCCACTAGAGCAGGTAACTCTACTAAGAATGTTACATTCACTTCCCTCTCTTGGAATCCTTTTGTCACTACTTGGCTCTGCTTTCTAATTCATAGATGCCTACATGCATCCCAGTGTGATTACATCTGTTATCCACATATATTACCTCCTAAATATCTTAATAAGTCTCTCTCTCTCTCTCTCTCTCTCTCTCTCTCTCTTTCCCTATACTGACTCTTACCTACTTTGCTTTCTTGCCCATGCCCCTTTTCTTTCATTTAGCAAACTTACCAGTCTCCTTTTGTCTACCCCCAGGCCTACTCACTGTCTATGCTGGATGCCTCACTCCCTATGATGCATCTAATGTTTTCCTCATCTATTCTGTCCTCTTTCTACAAGCATTTCCAATGTTCCAGCCCTTTCAGTCATTGATTCTCCCATCCAGATGAATGTCTTTCCCTGTCCACTTCCTTCTAGTTTTCTTTGTGATATTTGCTCTTTCCTGGCCATGCTGGTTCTAACCCCCCTTCATCACTTGTCACTTCTGCCATCAAATGTCCTTTACTGTGACTTCCTTCTCTGTGCCCTGTATTTCATGTCTGTAGTTCCCATTTTCTCTCTTCATCTCACTCTTTGCAATGCCACTTATCTGTATCCCTCTTACAATATTTCCCCATATTCTGTTGCCCTACACCTTTCATTAATATACTTTTTCCAACCTCATCTGATTTACTGGCCTCCCATTGCCTCATCTCTAGTCCCACACTACTCTTTCTTACCCTACAACCAAGCCACTGAATCTCTAGATCTCATATATTCTCCTGAGGTTTCTCCTTTCTCCTACAAACTCCACACCCTCTGCTACCCATCAGTTCCCCTAAGATGAGCTGCTTCCCCTATGTTAAATGGGCATTCCAGCCCCCCCCCATTTTTCTTGCTTAACCTGTGCTTTACTTTTCTTACTGTCCCATTGCAGAATCCTTCCGTATAATATTTTAGCTATACTAACCCACACCAAGTGATTTGTTTCTTAAAGTAGCTATGCTCTTTATCCTTATATGACAGTCTGGCAGTGTACTAGTGAGGTTATGGCTATAAGCCATTAACTAGCTTCTTCCTGTAGTCTTGGATATTATTCCTTCATTCACTATTTGTATACTGCATAACCTTAAGCAATGTTTAATCAAAGCTCCGCTTTCATGTCACTCCATTAATACCAGAAATAGGAAGTAAGTTATAATTGTTTTATGTAAAACCCTGAAGCATGTTGTAAAGCAAAGAAGAAGTGGCATCACCCTTATGATACCAACTGTGCATTTTCACTTACAGTGGGTATTCCTTACAGAAATCGATGAATAATTATGCTTTTGAAATTACTTTTTTTATAATGGACTATCTTTTAATCAACTCTTCGTTTTGTATTTTTATTTTTAATTTGGGCTGTGCTAGACAGAGGATCTGTGAGTTCTATTCAGTTACCAGGAACCAAAGGAATGAAAATAAAACACCTGAGGTATTTGTGTTCAATGGGTTTTATAAAATTTACTTCATATTATCAGTGGATCATTTGTTAATCATTAGCACTTTTTGTAAGATAACCAAGGACAAGCAAGATTTAAGTCTGTGTGACAAAGAATAAATCTGGTTAACTTACATCTAATGAAGAACAGAAATGATGGAAACTTTGAAATACTGTGTGATGCCTGTGCAATTGCCCAGCAATCAAGGTGCCTCAGTCCTCACCACCAACACCAGTGAGGGGCGTCCACATTGGGAAGGCTAGCAAATGCACACACACAGTAAAGTACAGTTTCCCCTAAGAGCACACAGAGATCACAGTCAGTCTGGGGCTGGTTTCTCCCTTTCTCTCCAGATCCGCAATAAGACTCCTCACTGCCACAGCTATAGGATCCAGATCTCCGCCTAGTGGGCCAGCTAAAACCTCTAGCACCCTCTCTGTCCAACCAGTGCTTTGTGCCCCAGCCCAAGTATCTGACACACACACACACTTTGAGATATGAGTCATATACAAACACACAGACATTTCTGGGAAAGACTGGCACAGATTCAACAGCTGTGCCCCCTTTCTGCCCAGTCTAAAAGGTAGCACCAGCTCCCACCACCCACTAATATCAGGTACTAAAAAGGCCCTTAACAAAGGGTGTCCAATTATTGCTGTGCAATATTATTATCCATATGGTAAGTGTAACTGAACAGCAAGGCTTATTGGAGTGGCTTAGTACTGTATCACTATATACATCCAATGTACTCTAGAGCTTAAATTATCTCTACATAAAACAGCCACAGTTGAAAGGTTTAAAAATATTTAATAATAAATAATAAAAAAACACAAGACAATACCTTTTACTACACAGTGCTGGTCAAGAGTTCAGAGATCACAGAAAAATGCTTAAAATAATACAGTAGAATAGTTCTGACATCAATACACAAAAACTAATCTAATCTTCCTATTTCCTAGCTATATCTAAGAGGCACTCCTCAGTATGGAGAAAATCGATATATGTGCAGTAACAGAAACCTGGTTTAAGGCTCCAGAGAGCACCCCAGCACTACCAGGCTGCAACTTATACCATACATTTTGGCCACAAAACCCGAACCAAAATACAAAAGGTGGGGGTGTATCCCTATTCATCAAGGATACCCACACCTCCAGGTTAGTGGCACAGCACGATGCCTCAGAGATCATCCACATGCAACTAACAACGGGCAAAACTGCAATCCAAATTGTAGCTTGCTACAGATCACCCACCATGTCCCAGGACCCTCATTCTGCATTTCTGGAAACACTGGGAAAAATAAAGGTCCTACCAAACACCCTGATATTGGGTGATTTTAATTACCAAACATTAACTGGGAGAACTACTCAAGTACTAACTCAATTGCCCAACATGTCCTAGAATTTATAAACTCTAATGTCATGGATCAACTTGTCAATACCCCCACCAGAGGTGACAGCATATTGGACCTGGTCATCACCAACATGGGCGACTGGTGTTCCACATCGGAGGTCAACTCCTCACTGGTTAGATCTGACCATAAAGTAATCACTCTGGATATCCACATTCTGCCCCCACCTCCGGTCAAAGAAACCACTGTGAAAAATATTTCAAAAGCAAACTTCACGTTACTTAAGACCAAGGTGGAAAGTTTCAAAGCCCCCATGTTAAAGGATAACGCTGTCCAAGCTGCAAAATCCTTTACAAATGCACTCTAAAAGCAACTACATGAATGCAGGGATCATGCTATCCCAAGCAAAACCAAGACTCATTCCTCCAAGAAAAGGAAACCAGTCAGGTGGACCCCTGCCATAAACAAGCTATACAATAGAAGGAGGAAACTAGTACAGAAAAGAGTAAAATCCCAAGAAGGGAAGACATCCCTGATCAGCATCAGCAGGAAACTATGATCCCTCATAAAATCATCTAAGGCTAGCTTCAAAAGAAATATTGCCAAGGACTCCAAAGATAACCACAAGGCATTCTTTAGCTATGTCAAGAATCTAAGTGGCAATTCTCAGATCTGCTCGGAGTTAGTGCAGAATGGCACAAAATATACTGAACCAACCAATATCACCAACATCCTGGCAGACAGGTTTAGTGCAAACTTCACCTCCCTCTCACCCCTAAAAGGGCCCATAACCATACCAGAAGAATGTAGTGCCCCTGAAATCATAGACACTCAGGTTAAAACAGCCCTCTTCAAAGCCACAAACACAGCATCAATGGGACCGGACAGTGTCCCAGGCTGCGTCCTACATGAGCTCAAAGATTAACTAACCCCTCACCTAAACACACTGTTCAAACTCAGCCTCTCCATGGGCTACGAACCAATAGAGTGGCACACAGCAGTGGTTATTCCACTCCACAAAGGTGGAGCCACAACAGACCCCAGGAACTATCACCCTATAAGCCTGACTAGCTTGGTCTGCAAGGCTATGGAGTGCATCATCATGGATCTCATTAACAGAGACATTGGTAACCTCCAGACACAGGACACTACTCAGTTTTGGCTTTGTTAAGGGAAGATCATGCCTCCTAAACCTGATAGACTTTTTTGAGACAGTTACCAAGGCTATAGATGAGGGAAAGGTGGTACACACAGCTTAACTAGACCTTGCAAAGGCCTTTGACACCATTCCCCATTCAGGTATTATAGACAAGCTCACCAGCCTGAACATAAACCCCTACATCATGAGATGGGTTGCCAACTGGCTCAAGGACAGAACCCACATGGTAAGAGTTGCAGGAGCTAGGTCTGACTCTAAACTGGTTACAAGTGGTGTTCCCCAGGGCTCAGTCCTAGGACCTCTCCTGTTTGGCATATATTTCTCAGAGGTACAGGCTAGCACAGGAGGACTATGGCTGACCAAGTTCACAGATGACTGCAAACTAGGGGCTATAATTAACTCTCCGGCTGACCCCAACATCCTCCAAAAGGGTCTCACTGAGACAGATACCTGGTGTCAAAATCATGGCCTCAAGCTAAATGCCAAAAAGTTCATAGTCATCCCCTTTGGCAAAAAACATAGTACCCACAAACTACCACATAGGTTGTAGCCCCCTAAATATGGAAAACGTAATAAGGGATCTGGGGACCCAAGTAGATAGTAACCTCTCCTTTGACAATCACATTGCCAAAGTGGTTAGAAAATCCTTCTATGTGGCCCACCTAATCACAAAAGGGTTTGCTTCCAGAGCAAAAGAGGTCAATGTGCCCCTCTACGCATCACTCATCAGACCCATCATAGAGTACAATGCCCCATTTGGGATGTACCTTACAAGACACCTGCAACAGCTGGAAAGACCACAGAAGTACCTCATCAAGAAGATCACTGGCCTCAAATAGATTCCCTATGCAGCTTGACTGAAGAAACTCCAGCTGTGCTCAGTTGCATACCGCCTACTCAGACGTGATCTCTGCCTGACATACAAGGCCATGTCCAACGCAGAATTGATGGACATGCTTCACCTAAAGAAAACCATATCCCCTTGAGCCACACGCTCTAGGGATCTAAAACTCACCAGAACAATAAATAGGACATGCTGGAGGGATAACTTCCTGTCCCAGAAACTTCCCATACTCTGGAACAAGATTCCAATCTACATTAGGCAGAGCTCCTCGTTAACCCTCTACAAGAGAAACCTTGACGAGCGGATGGGAAACAGAAAGTGTATCCCTGGGATCACTTCAATGGCTCTGCTGGATAGAGGCACAGGGAACTAATCTAAGGGGTGGCATAAAACAACACATTCCTGCTAGGCTTATAAATGCCTTTGGGCAGATAGGCTAGTCCCTACCTATGATCTTATGAACCTAAAACACCGTTCTAAAATAAACTTACATATAGAGTAAAGCAGTGCTGGTGATGTTGGATGTTCTCAAGACAAATGCTCTCATTCTTTCTGTCCTTAAATTGATAACACAGTACCACTGATTTGTTTCAGATTACATCATTTCTTTCTGGTTCCCAGGCTAACAGACTCTCAGAGGTTAATAGCCCTTTTGATCTTGCAGCTGGTCAGGAAGCCAGAGCGATAAAATAAATTATGCATGTAAATTCTAGCCATTAACTCTGGCCTCAAAACAATAAGTAGAATGCCTCCCTCTAGACATCAAAGCTCCAAGTTTTAGATCAAGGAATTTCACAATGTTTGACTTATTAGATTTCTTACAGCAGAGTGCACTGTTGTTACATTTTTTCGAGTTCAACATCCAATACAGTCTTTTCACTTTTAAGAGAACAAGCCTGTGGTTTACATTAATATTTACAAATGACATAATTATCTACACAATTCTGTCTAGCTAGCCTGGCAGCCTTCACCTATCCTCACATACTGTTGCATTAATTCACATTCTACAAACATCAGCAAAAGTAGAAGCAAAAGGTAAATGCGTAGTGAATTAATTTGGCTTAATTGTTCCCTAGAATTTGAGCTAAACTTTGTACATATGAAATCTTACCACTGGTGGTCATTTAGAGGAAGTCATCTACTAAGCTAGTATAAAATTTAAACAATGAACCAAGAAGATGATATAAAGGAGCATATTGTGCATGAAATTTCCTCAGAATTTCAGTGGTAGAATCTGATAAATACAATAGAAAATAAAGCAGACAGGCTAAGGCAAACACTCACTCTGGATGTCAGAAACATGCTCACTGTGATGGGAAAGCCCCTCCCTTTCTTTATCATCTGGGCTCGATGGTGAAAATTCTAAGCTCAAACAGCAGATAATCAGTAATCGCTGCTGCAGACAGAGAAAGACCTCTGGAAATTGAGATACCACTGCAGTAGGGCCTGTGTAATGCAATGAGCACAAGTGCCAAACATAGAGAGCGTACACATGTCAGTGTGTTCACGTGCACACATAAGTAACAAGAGGAGAAAAGCAGCTATCAGCCTTAAAGGGCCTACTGGACACTTTATTTTTGACCAGATGAAAGGGTGGAAATTGATGTACACGACAGTGGGGAAACAGTGGAAACAAGGAGAAAGAAGCACACAAGGGAAATTGGTAAGAAATGAGTATAATGGGTGAGGGAAAGGAAGGGTAATATTTTTTATGTGACAGGTGCCCATTTTCTTTTTCAAAGAAGGAAATTGGTTACGGATTTAAGGGAAGGCGGAGGTATGGTAAGAGGGAGAGTGTAGGTAGCAGGGGCAAACTCCCAAGCATATAACACCGACAAGACTGAGAGGGAGGTGCTGACACAGTGGGAGAAGGGGTGTGGTTATAGTCATCAGGCAAACAAATGGAAGACACTGCTGATGGAGAGGACACTAAATAGGAAAGGGCAAGGACACAAAAATGAAAGGAATGCTGGGATGGAACACATGGTCCTCACATCTCTGTTGAAACTTTCTTCCCCACCCCCCACCCTCATTTTGGTTTCTATTGCTTGTGTGTTGTTAACTCAAGGTTCCCTTAATTTGAACTGTTAATAGCAGCAGTCTGCATTTAAAATGTTGTGAGACAGCCTTACAAGACTATCTGCAAATATATAGAGCTGAGTATATTTTTCTCTATTATTCTGTATTATAGAGCTAAATTGTTGGTTAGATATCTGTTGTCTTAGTGTTCTGCAAATATACAGAGATCAGTATATATATTTTTGGTTTTATAATTTGCACTCTGATTCCTCACATCTCTGTTGAAACTTTTCATCTCCCTGTTCTTGGTTGTAGTTTAAATTTGGTGGCTTTTGCAGTGCCCGCCCCACTGTAGATTTGATCTAGGACACTCCCCCAGTCCCATCTCTTTACCGCATTCTACCTAATAAACCCTTTCTGCACTTGCTTTTAGTCCTTTTTAATTTAATTACATTTTTTCAAACTGTGTGTGGACTAATATTGCTACATACTCAAGTGTGCCAGCTTGCACTGCATGTGAATTGTTTTACTACTGTTTTTGCTACTTTTCTAAAAAAAAAAAAAAAAAAAAAAAAATTGTAAGCCTGTTTCCTACCTTTCCTGTAATTAGTGTTCCAGATACAGATTTGCTGTATCCAGGACTATTTGTAAGCTTCTGAGCCCCAAGCCTTTCTGTGTTGGAGGGAAGCCTTCTAGCTTATCAGTGGGAGTGGTAAGCACTAGGTAACCTGTCTACCACATAAGGAGTGGTTCTGGCCCAGAATTTGTAGTTATTGGCCGTTTGGGCGGTCTTCCATCTCTCTCAACTTTCTGATTTGAAGGCCTGCATTTGCACTTGTTTCTGTCCTGTAACTCCTGGGCCCATCTCATTTGTTCACTCAAAAAAAAATGATCTGCTTTTACTGTATTTGTGTTTCTTCCTACTTTATTTTGCTTTTGCATCATCTTAAAAGTACTCAATTGTATTTATTACTGCTTGGTAGTAACTTGATTAAAGTGTAGCTATCATTCTAAGTCTTTTGGATTAAGCACTTGGGCTTCAGACCAGTTGTTTTACATTAGGAAGGTTTGTGGCCTGCACTGTGGTGGCAGGACAGGTAGCATACATCCTTCTAAATTGTGAACTGCTGATTGAGGGCTCAGTGTCTGTTATTCTAAAAGTGTATTAGTTCTGGTTTAAGCACTTGGGCTTCAGGCCAGTTATTTTACATTAAGAAGGTTCATGGTCTGCACTCTTGTGGGAGGAGAGGCTGGACTCTGCCCTTCTGAGCTGGGAATTTCTGGTTAAAGGCTTATAGTGCCTGCATATTTGAACTGTTTCTTACTGAAATTGGTACACCTTGTTTGCTGTAGCATAGACTAGATGCAGGCCCACTGAATCTAGCTTTATTTGTATGCTTGTTGTTTGTTTGCTTGTTATTTCCCTGAAATGCTAATTCCACCTAAAACGCGGCTTTTCAGTGCTTCTGTGGATCCCTAGTGATATCTGCATTGCTTACTGTACTTATTTCCTTGTTTCACTTGAAAGAAAGTTACTGTTTGTCATTTTTGCATTTAAGTTACCTGTAACACATTGCATTTAAGTTACCTAGCACTTGCTCACTAAAGCAATTATATAAGTCAGCACTAAAATATTAAAAGCACTACACCCTCACAAACTCCCCTTGAGTACCTCATTCCCCATTGGCCCTTTTTTTTTCAATTATAAAGGAATTCCCAATACTATTCTAGCATGTCCAAAGGTCAGTTGTCAATCTCCTCTCCGGTCCAGCTGGTGAATCTGGGAATCTTGAGGCAATGTTACAACTGCCTCATGTACACAGACAACCCTCTCCTCCTCCCAACAAATTCCAACACATGTGAGAGATGCAACCATATAGCCATACTGGAGGCTAAGCTCTCTCAACTCAGTACTGGCAAAACCAGTCAGGAGGAGAAGGAAACCACACTCACTACAATTCCAGTCTCACATAGACCTACCACGACAGCAAACCAAACACATAAATTCACAAAAACATACTCGGAGGCTCTAAATAAAAATCTGCCTAAGCAGCAGAGACCTCCAAAGCAGACACCCAAGCAACCGCTACCCCAAAACAAAACACGTGCAACACATAGCTCACAAAGCCAGTGTGCCGAACAGTCACAGCCCTTAAGGCTAAACAACACACCTGATACACTTGTAATAGGTGACTCTATCGTCAGGCACACTGACGTCCCGCTCACCAGGCTGAACAAGGTGAAGGTCATGGTGAGCTGCCTGTCGGGTGCTAGGATCTGTCACATAACACAAGCACTCAGGTCACTCCAAGGCAAGTACAAATATGACTCAGTCATTGTCCATGCTGGTGTGAATGACCTGAGACGTACCTCCCTGGACTACATGAAAAGAGACATAGAGGAGCTCTCTGAGCATGTAGCCCAGGCCGGTATGACCCTGACCTTGAGTAGCATCTTACCCTCACCAAGAATGATGCCACAATATGAAGACAAGATGATCAATTTCAACAATTGGCTTAAGTACTGGTGTCATTCAAAGGGGATCCAATGCCTGTCAGCCTAGGATGACATGCTTGACAAGCCACGATGCTTCACTAGGGACGGCTTGCACCTGTCACCCTGGGCTTTCGGATATTGGCAAAGGCTCTCACTACCCCCATAGTGCCTTTTTTAGGCAAGGCTCAAAAGACAAACCCACCTCCATACATCACAAGGGATAAGAAACTAAGAGTAATGCTACTCAACGCCAGAAGTCTAAACCTCAAGATGCACGCACTCGAAACTCTCCTTAGCATGGAGAACATTGATATCTGTGCAGTAACAGAAACCTGGTTCAAGGCTCCCGACAGCACCCCAGCACTACCAGGTTATACCTCATACCATGCTTTTCAGCCCCAAAACTTGGACCGAACCACAAAAGGAGGGGTAGTATCAATATTCGTCAAAGGTACCCACACCTCCAGGTTGGTGGCATAGCATGAAGCATCAGAGACTATCCATGTGCAACTAACAGTGGGTAAAACTGCCTTCCAGTTTATAGCCTGCTACAGACCACCCTCCCAAACCCAGGAACCCCACTCGGCCTTCCTGAGGACACTGGAAAATATGAAGTTTTCTCCAAACACCATTATATTGGGCGACTTCAACTACCCAAACATAGACTAGGAGCATTACTCTAGCTCCAACACCCTAGCCCAAAGGTTCCTAGAATTTATAAACTCAAATGCTTTGGAACAACTTGTTACCACTCCCACTATAGGGGAAAACATACTGGACCTGATCATCACCAACATGGGGACTCTATGCTCCAGACCAGAAGTGTATCCCTCACTGGTAAGATCAGACCATAAACTAATCTTACTGGATAGTCACATCCCGACTCCACCCCCTGCCCTGAAAACCACAGTGAAAAACTTCTCTAAAGAAAATTTCACACTCCTCAAAACCGAGGTGGAATCCTTCAAAGCCCCAGGGCCTGTGGAAAATATGGCCCAGACCACAGAATCCTTTATAAATGCATTCTATGAACACCTTCAGGAATGCATGGATCATGCAATCCCAAATAAAACCAAGACCCAATCCTCCAAAGGCAGACGTCCTGTCTGGTGGACCCCAGCCATAAACAAACTATACAATAGAAGGAGGAAGCTACTACATGATAGAGCAAAATCCCAAAAAGGGAAGGCATCTCTGATCAGTATTAGCAAAAAACTACGGGCACTCATAAAATCGTCTAAGGCCAGCTTCGAGAGAAAAATTGTACAGGACACTAAGGATAATCACAAGGCTTTGTTTAGTTATGTTAGGAACCTGGGTGGGAATTCCCAGATATGCTCAGAATTAGTCCAAAATGACAAAAAATACACCGAACCCACAGACACTGCCAACATCCTAGCTGACAGGTTCAGCGTAAACTTCTCGCCCCCCCCTCCCCACCAAAAGGGCAAATATCTATCCCAGCAGAGTGCTGCCCCCCTGATATCTCAGATGCTCAGGTAAGAGCTGCCCTCTCCAAAGCAAAAAACACAGCATCAATGGGACCAGACGGTGTCCTGGGCTGCATCCTACATGAACTCCAAGAAGAGCTAAACCCAAACATAAAACTACTGTTCAGTCTCAGCCTTACTACAGGATATGTACCCAAAGAGTGGCATACAGCAACAGTGGTCTCTCTCCACAAAGGTGGTGCCTCAACGGATCCTGGAAACAATCACCCCATAAGCCTGACTAGCTTGGTCTGCAAAGCTATGGAAAGGATCATCATGGACCTCATAAATAAAGATATTGGGGACCTACAGACACTGGATCCTACCCAGTTCGGCTTTGTTAAGGGCAGATCCTGCCTCTTAAACCTGGTTGATTTCTTTGAAACAGTCACCAAGGCCATTGATGAGGGGAAGGTGGTCCACACAGCCTACCTGGACCTAGCAAAAGCCTTCGATACAATACCCCACTCGGGCATTATAGACAAGCTCACCAGCTTAAATATAAAACCCTATATCACTAGATGGGTTGCAAACTGGCTCAAGGACAGAACCCACATGGTTAGAATTGCTGGAGCCATGTCAGACTCCAAACCAGTTACAAGTGGCGTCCCACAAGGCTCAGTCCTGGGACCTCTCTTGTTCGGTATATATTTCTCGGAGGTACAGGCCAACATGGAAGGACTGTGGCTGACCAAGTTCGCAGATGACTGCAAACTGGGCGCCATAATCAACTCTCCAGCCGACACAAGCATCCTCCAAAAAGGCCTCATAGAAATAGACAACTGGTGCCAGAGCCATGGCCTCAAGCCAAACACCAAAAAGTGTATAGTCATCCCCTTTGGCAAAAACAAAGTGCCCACAAATTACCACATAGGTGGTTATCCATTAAGTACAGAAGAAGTAATTAGGGACCTGGGGACCCAAGTTGATAGCAATCTCTCATTTGACAACCAGGTGGCCAAAGTGGTTAGAAAAACATTTTATATAGCCCACCTAATCATGAAGGGATTCACATCTAGATCAGGGGAGGTCATCGTGTCTCTTTACTCATCCCTCATCAGGCCCATAATTGAGTACAATGCCCCTTTTGGGATGTACCTTACCAGACACCTGCAGCAACTGGAAAGACCCCAAAAGTACCTCACCAAGAGGATCAAAGGGCTCAAACAGATGCCATATGCTGCCCGGTTAAAGAAACTCCATCTCTACTCAGTGGCATACCGCCTGCTCAGAGGCGATCTGTGCCTGACGTATAAAGCCATGTCCAACCCGGAATTAATGGACATGCTGCATCTCAGAAAATCCAAATCCCATCGAGCTGCACGCTCGAGAGACTTGAACCTCAGCATTGAAATAAATAGGACATGCTGGAGGGACAGATTCATAACCCAGAGGCTCCCTTCATTCTGGAATAAAATCCCAGTCCAGGTTAGGCAGAGTCCCTCATTGACTCTCTTCAAGAGGAATCTTGATGAGTGGATGGGAGATAGTAGGTTTACCCCGGGTATCATTTCTGTGTCACTGTTAGACAGAGGCACAGTATACTAACCTCGAAAAAGGGCATAGCAAAATTAATTTAAAATGGGTGGCGAAAGCCAAACACACTCTGGCTAGGCTTATAAATGCCCTAGGGCAGATAGCCTAGTATGAACCTATGAACCTAAGAACCTATGTACTCCAGCTGCTATGTTTACAAAGTGCTACAACATATCAGTAAGTCAGTATATATGCCCCACCTAGTATTCAATATACCCCTGGCTGATGTGCAAAGGCATAACTGAACTGGTGACATCACCATTTATCTGATTATGTAATGTGCCACATACAGGTGATTAACAATAGAAAGAGAAACATTTCATACAGTACACTTTTCAGATATGCAGGCAGTGTTATGAGAAGCTAACTGGCTTAACAAAAGAACAAAAGAAATATCAGTGCAGTATGTCAAAATAATGGTGTACTCACTTCCTTGCCTGGAAAGGTGCTGCATTCTCCTCCAGATTAGGAGACTATTCTCAGCAACAGTCTCCTGAATTTTGTATAAAACTGACAACTAATTAATTTACATTGTCTTAAGTAAGATGGGGGGCAAGTTTTATACAACCACAGATAGTACTTATAATACATCTGAGGTGACATCATCCTGATCTCTTCTTCTCATTAGCTAAGAAGGGCTGAGTGGTGCCTTTGCAGGGTTTGTGGTTGGCATAATGGTTAAGGTGTTACCTCACATACACAAGGTACAGAGTCTGATTCTCTCATTTGGTCACTGGTTATTAGTGAGGCATGTAATAGTCTACAGACTGATTGCCTAGTATTTATCAATGACCTATAGTGGTGCCTGCACTACTCAGCAGAGCAGGCATGGCTGTACATCAGTTACTACCCTGGCAAGGCAATGCCAGGCATCTACCTAATACTGGTGTTCCTCATATGAGTCCCCAGGCAGGAGCTCCCAGTGTTTCCTGTGTAATAAGTACAGGATGATTTTTGATTCTTTATAGCACCACTGGAACACCCCCTGGAAACAGTGCCATTGGAGACCACTACCTTACTTGAGTTCTTATACCAGAGAGGGATGGCTGGCATTTTGCAGTTATGCCCAGTTCATGTTTCACCAATCGGGCAAATCACTATCTCTCAAATAACCTGTGGTAAAATGTGACATAGTATTTGTCAATTTTACAGTGGTTAAAATGTGGCAGTAAGGCATGAAACATGTCAGAAAATGTATGGCATGTGAGTATGACATTAAATATTTTGAGTTACAGTGCTCTTTTGCTCCTCTGATGGCTGCAGTTGGTATAATATAAAAGGCAGCAACCCTCTTTGTGTCACTAACCTGCCTGTGCATGCCTAATACACCCAACAGGGGCTCATGTGGGTGCACAATATCATGTTCCACTGTATTTGGCATTCATCAGACCTATCACTGAGTACAATGCCCCCTTTGGTATGTACCTAACCAAGCATATCCAATAACTGGAACGGCCACAGAGGTTTCTCACTAAAAGAATACAGGGAGTAAGTAATGTGTCCTATGCAGACCACCTCAAGGCCCTATCCCTGCATTCTGTCTAAAGTAGGCTGTTGAGGGGAGCTCTATGCCTGGCATACTGGGCATTGTCAGACCCCACTCTGATGGAACTCCTGCATATGCACAAAACAAACAGTACCAGAAGTACCCATTCTAAAGACTTAAACCTTGCCTCTGATATAAATAGGACCTGCTGGAGAGATAGGTATGTATGCCAGAGATTACCTCATCTATAGAGCAGGCTCCCCATCCATGTGAAGCAGATTTCCTCCGTGCAACTTGGACAATTGGATGGGAAACCAGAAATTCATCCCTGGTTTGGCACCTTTGTCTCTAATGGACACAGGTAACCTGTAAATGGTTCATCTCCCAGGCCCATGCTTACACTTATCAAAAGTATCAGAACTTGTCAGAGATTTGAGATGCATGGCTAGGCTTAAAAAGACCCTTGTTGTCATTAGCCTAGTAAATACCTATGAACCTATGAACTCATGAAAGCTTTCAGTGGCAGTGCTTAAGTTGAGTGATTCAGAAAGATTCAGGAAAGTAGACCCTTATTTGCATAATCGTCATACCCAGAGTTCCAGATCTACATGATATAAACCCTCATGGCTGCATAAAGCCTAATCACACTACAGAAGAAAATGTGGAGCACCATTATTGCAACTCACTACACCTATGAGCAAGATATTTCTGAAGAGGAAAGCTGCAATACTGCTTTTACCTGTTACTAAAAGTTGTATTTTTGTTGCACTATCTCTCAAATGTATTCTTTCTGCAAATGTGGGAAAATTTTGTTTTGAAAGGCTTGCTACCCATTCTAACTTACCTATGCATTAATATGGGAAAGCAAGACAGGTGTTATAAATACAATGGAAATAGTAATTACACATGCACAGTACATTTAGGGAATATGTAAGTCAGCATTTAAAGGTACTGTGCTAAAAACTGTGTGAGCTTGTACAATGACATTCTATTGCAGAGAAAAGCAGTTTGTGCATGTATCAGGAATGGGGGCTGCTATTGTCGTAGGACTGCTGTTCAGTGGACCTGTGCCTATTGATCATATTGATGGAACTTGTATGAGTATGGTAAGTCAGAAAGTCTCAGAAAGTATGTTGTGCTTCCTAGCCCAGCATGCTGGCATTTTTTTGTTTTGTTTTATGGAGGGGGCAGGACTGAAGGGACAGGAACAAACATAAAGCTGCAGTACTAGAGCAGAACATACTGTGCATGCCAGACCATGGTGCAAGCAAGCTGGCTGCGCACAGCTCCTGATTTCATTGGCAGACTATGTCTGCCTTGATAGCTGAGCTTGTCTGCAAGTTAAGCATAACTGCATAATGGGTATACTGGATATGGTTACCTGACTCTTTGCTGCTCTGTGTGGTTCAGGGGTTGGTTGGGGGGACTGGGCTGTTGACTGAAGGGGAAAGGCCTCTAGCTGTGCCATATAGTCATATATGCCAGTCACACACAGCTTGAGTAATGTACTTCAGATGGTGTCATATGGGACACAATGCTTAGTGTATACTCAAACAGTGTATTCTTTCTCCACACAGTCTCATGCCTGGCAGAGGAGACATGCAAATGCAAATTCTTTCATGCAGAGAATGCCTTCTGACTTCATAGCCCAGAGATGTTCAGCCAGGAGAATGCTCACCAGCTCTGCATGTCAGGATGCTGTTACAGACATTATTAATGCTGTTGGTGGTCAACACAAAAACTATGGGCAGGTAAGACCCGGGACCATTAACATGATAAGAGATGTTCAAAAATGTTTTGCCTGCCTTGCATGGGAGAGTAAGATGACTGGAGGCAGTCTGTCAGCTATATCAACAGTGACTGAGATAGAGGAGTTTCTTGCTGATTTTCAAGAGGAATCAGACTCATCATTTTCCCATGGTGGTGTGCTTTAACTAGGTGCTGAGCTTTACCATGCCCCAAAAGTCACCACTGGGGATAACCTAGGTGTATTTCACTACTGTATCAGTAAGAGCATACATCTGATCGGTGTAGTGTAGAAAATCTCAGTGAATTTGTGTTCCCGGTTATGTAGGAACATCAGGGCTGAAAGCTCTGCTGGCAGCTTTACAAGGTCAGGTTATATTTTTCAGTACCAACATTACTTTTTGTGCCTATTATTTCTGCACTAGAAATAAAGTATAGGTGATGACTAATACTTAAGACTGTGAATTGTGCTTTGTTGTTTTCACAGGTGGACTACTATTTAGCTCCACAATCAAGGATATTCTGCTGTTGAAACTGAGTCTGACTATGATGGCAACAGGGTCTGTGCAAACTGGATCCCCTAGCCAGACAGTGGGCATGGCCTCTATGGCTGTAGAAACCACAACAAATACAGAGTTCCACTGATGGTCAGATTGTTGGTGACTTATCTAGTCAGGAAAGTGTGCTTCCCCCAGCAGAACAACCCTCATTTTGTGCCTCAGCTTCAACACTGTGTGGGGGTAACCATATGGATTGGTGTACTGGTGGGGATAGATTCCATGGTAAGAACACCCCTCTAGAACTAGCTGTCTCAATGTCTGTGACCAGGCAAATGTGCAGGGTCATCGTAGAGGCTCAAGCCAGCAACATCTCACTCTTTGCAAAGACAGTACATGTTTTGCAGGGTATGGATGATAACATAAGGGAGTACGTGCCCTGTATGTGTCACATTCTGAAAATGTTCTTGCTGATGCAACTCAGGCTCACCCTGGCTCACAGGATGCATATCAGACATGCATCACATTGCCAACCTACCTCCAGCCCTTGTGCTGATGGCTGTCATGGAAGTGAGAGCATGAGAGGCCTATGGTAAGATCACACAGTACTACTATTTTCACAGCAATATCTAGAGTGAGGGTTCATATGGGCAGTAGACTATGTTCATGATGGTGTGGTGCTCATGCAGGTGCCACAACTAGTCCAGAGGGTTACTCATGGTGACACAAAATACCTACATCTAGCCAAGACCTTGTTACTACCTGTGAATCTCTGGGGAGAGAGAGAGAGAGAGAGATACAGCTCTTGTGGACAGGGGCATGCATGGAATGCCCAAATGCTTTCCATGGATGCTTGTACCTATTCTTAAGACTCAACCACAGTGCTGTAGCATTTATCAAGGTTAAGAAGTGTCCCAACATATTCACACACAATCCACTCATATTACCAGTCACACCCACCCACACATGTGAGTGCGTGCACACACACACACACACACACACACACACACACACACACACACACACACACACACACACACACACACACACACTAATAGTAGCCCCTTCTGGACATTTTGCAGCTGTCCTCTCCACTCCCACATCAGGCTCGCACTGCACAAAGTTATTTTCAGTTATTACAGCAGTCACACAGTTCCCTGTGGAAGACATCCCACACTCTTGATTCCATTGCCACCTCTGCAAATGATGATAACTGTGCCCGGCACTTTGTACTTTGTCCATTGGGCTACTTATGCCTGACATACAGTGTGGCTAACCAGTGCATGAGTAAGCACATTTTGGTTATAGGTTTGTATGCATCACTTTTAATGCAGTGCATATACTTTACTGCAGCCCAAAGCTATGTGCCATTCACTGCTTCTTTGCCAATGCCTTGACATATTTCACCTACCACCAACTCACATGGCCATCCCCTGCTGCTTGGTCCTCGGATGACTCCTCATCTGACACAGCCTCCACTGTCTGATACTGTAGCAGATGTTCTTCCTGCATACACCCCCCCTTACTGTTTCCCCAATATTACATTATGTAACATTGCCCATACTGAGAATATCTTTGCACATGTGCTGTGGTCATACCTCAGGGCACCATCATTTACATCCAGGTAGTGTCTTTAGCAACCCATACACTCAGTGATGACCCATGTTTGGGACAGGACATGGTTGTATCTATTGCCTGCCATGATATGTGGATTTCTAATAGATGTCATCAACCATGGCTCAAGGGCCTATCCAGCATTGCCAGCGAGATGCCACTGGGGAAAGTCATCCCTCACAGACCTTTGATACAAGTCGTACATCTACCATAAGTGGGAGACATGGTGAGTTCCAGGGTGGCCTGCCGACACATTGTAAATAATGCTCAGTGCATTACAGACACCTGGAGGTTGATGAAGTGGTGACCTTTACAGTTTAGATACCTTCTTCCCTGCTCACCAGGTGGGGCCTTTATTTCAATGTGGGTGCATTCTATGGCCCCAGTACATCATGGAAGTTAGCAATATTATACAAGTCCTGTATGATGTTGGCTGTCTCTTCTGAAGTGCAAGAAGGCCACGTATGCTCCCTCTAAATGCTGTAGCATGGCATCGAGGAACCTGCAGAGTATCTTTGAGGTGAATGCCTGGAATACCCCTACTATGTCCCCTGTTGGTCTCTGAAAGGTCTACGTAGCTCGTATTTGTAAAGTTTCATGTACCTTAGTATCCATTGGAATAGGCAGTCAATGGCTGTCATGAGCATGCAGGTGAGGGTAACACATATCTACTAGTGCCTGGATGGTGACTCTATCCACAGAGAACTAGTCTGTAATGTCAATGTTGTGAAAGTCATGAAATGTTAAATGTGGTCAGATGACACTGTGCCTCCCAGGGTGAAGATGCAGACCAGCATGGCTCCTAGTGGTAACAACAGCCTGTTGCACATGCACAGTTTCTAAAGCTGCAGCTGTCCCTTACATACTTCTGCTACTTCCCTATTATAACATCAGAATTTCATGGTGGTCAAACTCACTGGCAGTGGCCCTTCATGTCACAAACTTTATAATTTTTTTAATCCTTCTTCCATTTTGTTTTCCCTCATTTGCATAAATGGAGACTCTCATTTTAATAATGATGCTTCCCAGTGGCATTATTCAGCCATTAGCATATGCTAAGAACAGCCCTGTTGATTGGCTTTCCCTGCTTGTGTGCATTGTGTCCCTGAAATGTGCACACTGCACATGTCCTCTCGTCATCACAGTTGCTGACCACATTACAGCAAATGACTGTGAATCTCAATGTCTGAGTTTAGGGTTAACTATATTTGAAAGCAATCTATATTTGCTGAAAGGTCAGTATTTTATGATTGCTCAGCCCTTAAACAGCTCATTTCAAGTGGCAGCAGACAGGGAGGGCTGCAACACTCCAAAGAAATGTACTTATTTATAAAGTTGCAGTGGTAGGTTCATGGTGTTGGTCAATATTGGTAGCTTATGTGGCAGAAAAGGTCACTAATGATATTAGTATACATCTTGATGAAATCACTGATGGATGGCAGAGGTTAAATTATGGATCTGCTAAAATAGTATCTTTTTAACATACAGTACCAGTTATGTGCTTGTTTTTCTTTACAAGTAGCAAATGGCAAGGGTGAAATAAGCAGAAAAACACTTTCAGCATTGATAAAAAGTTACTTGAAAATATGAGAAGTCAGAGAGTGCATAATTTAGTAAGTACAAACTTTTTGTTTATAAAGGAATGAAAGGTAGGTTACGAGATTCAAAAGTAGTACAGGGACCAAACATAAAGCCAAGAGATTGAAATTCTAAATGCTTTTCAGAGTAGATCAAGCTGTTTGAAAACAGTTATTTGAAAAATGACAGGATCTAAAAATTGGTCATTTCAAAGATTATGCCAGCTTTTTTATCATGGTTTAGAGCTAAATGCCTATGGACACCATGTGTAAAAGGACTACATGTCTTGGGATATAGTATTGTAGATGTTAACAATTTTGCTAGGAGATAAAGTCATCAATATAAAAGAATAAGGAAGCTGTTGCTGTTTCATGAGGGATGTATGCTTCTTGGAATCCGGCCCACTCTTATGAATCAAAGCTGTCTCATCTTCTGCATAAATTCTGTTTAACAGTAAGCCTGTACTCAGAATAGTGTCTTGCTCATTCCAGAGATAATTTGACCTTAATTTTAAGCTGTTTTGACCCTGTCAAGTGCTGTTTGTTTTTTTTTTTTCTAAGACTAGAGGACTACACTCCAAATCACAGAAGTAATGCTCTAGTGTCCTTCTGATAAAGGTTACATTATACAAATTATTTTATATTTCTTATTATGAAGTTAGTATTGTAAAGTTTCTTGTTATCATTATATGCTGTAATCTTTTGAAAAGGTTTTATATTTCACTGTGATGTTATCTATATTTTTAATAAAAAAGGTTTTGATAACAAAGAATTCAATCCACATTTCAGTATCCATAACTAATACAATAGCTTTCAGGTATATTCCCACCTATTTTGGATGGCAAACACTCTTGTACTCTATATGAATTAGTGAAACTAACCAGGGTGCTGATTCTGCTTTCTCAAACCCTCTCTAGAGGCCGACATCAGCATCCCAAGAGTTCTTTTAAATTGACTTCCTGAAAACAAAGCAACAGTTCCTTCTTGATGACTACTGCTAGCAACATTCCAAGAACCATGGCAACAGTACTGAATGTCTTAATCCAGTGCTGGCTTATTTTAAATCTGCATACACATTCACCATATCCCAGGAATTAGAATAAATATTTTCAAGGCACTAATTCATGATTCTCCTGTTTCAAGAAAAAAAGCTACGCACATCTGAGGATTCAGTATCCCACAATTCAAAAGTGCAACTGTAAGCAGCCCTATATACAAGCATTTTTCTTCTTCTTCTTCTTTTTTTTTTTTAATTAATTAATTTATTTTTTTTTACAAAAAACAACAATTAATTTACTTCTTTTCTGGAAGAGTCATCACAGCTAGTATTAGAAACTATCTTTGCATACTGTATTTTCTTATAACCATGGAGCATGATTCTCCAATGTAGCAGTCTGTTGTTGTGCCTCCTATCCCGATACAGACAAGTTAATGGGTTATGTTCATCACCACATCAAGCTTGTGCTGAACAGATAAGATTAAAGCCTCTCTAAAACCAAGATCAACCCTAAATTTTCACTCTCCATTAAGACATCCAAACCTTCCTAAGGAAAAAGGTATAATGTGGGGTGCACATTTTCCTTTTGTCTGCGTGACTTAAACACTGATCCTAGTCCTTGTGCTGAGGCTCAGCCTGAACACTTTGCTGATTGGCTCTGGCCATTACAACAGATCTAGTCACTGCATCTTCAAGCTGCCAGAAGGTATGCTGTCAAGTGAAAATCCAAACTCTTTTAATAGGCTGATTCTTGTCCTCTTCTTGTTTAGAAGATTGATGATGGATGCAAGGAACAAACTACTAGTAGTATTTAGGGTGACCCATGTCATAACATTATTTACCCCATAGACTCAGGATTTTCACACCAACTTCCTACACAAAGATCAAGGCATATCATCACCACCATTCCAGTCTAATATTTTCCTGATATTATTGTTACATAAGTGATTATATTCATTAGCAATAGTTTCATCTGTTTTTGCAACACTTTCTATCATGCAAGAATTTTACCAGCTACCACTATAAGCAGTAATGTTTTATTTATACAAGTCCAAAGTAAATTGTCTGCCCCAAGCCAAGATGTGGTTTAGAAGACAGTGAAAAGGGCATGTTGATGAATTCAAACAACCCAAATGAGAGGAGAAATGCGACCTATCATTTATTTATTCATTCATTTATTTATTTATTTAACTTGCCTCTGGAGCTATTTGTACCTGCAGTAGCCTTTTGTTAGAGCTGACTGTAGTCAGGTACTTTACACTACCTGGTTCTTCGAATCCCTTGTCTGTTATTGACATAGAGTAGGTGTCCAACAATGCCAAGATTTCTCACTTTCTATTGTTCACATAGAATCAGTTAACTGCCTGCTTTTTCATGAAGAAGCTCACATGTAGAGGCCTAGGGATTGTTAGATTTTTGGTTTAATCCAAATATTAGCATATCTTTATACTATTCTTAACTTGCTCAGGTACTTCTCTTGTTAGCTGCTGAGTTACAACTGAAACCCATTCTCTTTTTATTGACATGTTAATAGAGAAATACAACTATAACTTAAGTCTCTGTTTTGGAGCATGTGCAGGGTGTTATAGGTAGCGTAGACGTTTTAAGTTAGAAGAACACACTTAATAGCATGAGGTAATCAAAACAGATTTTCACAAACAAGAAAACATACAACAGACCTACAGACCTGCTTAGTAGGTATAAGTATATATAAAGCATATTCATCCTTAGGGGCAGGTTTGACATTTCATCCAGGTGATATCTGGCCATGAACTCATGACAACTGGAGCGCCACCAAAAATGTTCATAAATCTGAAATTCATGCAAACATACTTCAGCAATTTTGAATTATTATCTGCACTGACATTACTGTGAGAAATACCAATAACAACACAATCGCAGTAATGAATAAATGGCTCCTAAGCTCAGGGATATGACTGACACAGTGGACAATGAGAAAACTTAGTGACTGTCATTTGGGTCATTTTGAGTAGTTTCAGCATCAACACACTATCATTCAGCTTGCTAAAATGCAAAAAAAAAAAAAAAAAAGTTTTGCAGTTCAGTGTTCACTTGTTACCATGGGGAATAGAAATGTACTAAACCATGTGTGAAGAAACTGCCAGATTAAAAACAAAAAATGTTTCTGCTTGACAATACACATATTGATAATTATAGCATATAAAAACTTAAGAAGACGGTATTATATATGTTCTGCTAACCCATTATAGATTACAAAGCTTATTATGTGTAAAATAATGCCTACCAAGCATGCTACTTTTGAAAGAATATAAGTTAATATTAATTTCACTTGCTCACAAAAGAAAAGTACACTGAGCTTCTAAGTTATAAAATCAAACAGTTGTCTTAATCTGATATGAGCCCTTATTTACTCCCACACTGAAATTGCACATCTACCACCGAGCATAGAGAATAAGTATTAAAAACTGGTAAAGCAGTTCACTGGTTGTCTGGGTAACAGATGGGCTACATCAGTGAGTTGACTGGTATCATTCTGAAGTATGCAGTCCTCTACAGTTTCCTACATTGGCAATTAGAAGGACTGGATTAGAAAATCCACACATTTTTTCAGCATTGTACTGGAGGAGTAAGAGACCATCATCAGTCAAATAAGATTCCTAAGTCTATTAGCTGTGAGGTATGTGTTTGTACTATCTCACAGCACTTTATTCTCCACTTTGATTCTCAACAAAATCCTCATGTCCTCCCTACATATGTGTATGTGGGGGGTGATTGGATACCATAGTTTCCTTTCCAGTCCTAAAATACTGTTGTAAGTGAATTGGAAATTCATCATGTCGCCTGCAAGTACACAAGTACATATGTGCACCATGTGATGGATTAGCATCATTTCTGCATTAGATTACATGGATAATTGGAAAATGAATGCAAGAATTTGTGAAGCTTGTAAGCGAATGAAATATGATATTTAGGGAATAATAAGATTGTGTGTAGAATTGTCTTTCTTAAACACTTCTTAAGTCATATAAACAGTCATCATTTATATTTATATATGTAGTATGACAGCTACATAAACAGGTGATAAATGGGTACTAATAAAAGTTGAGTCTAATATCCCAGAGTCACAAATAGGTTCATATCCCTATCAACACCTATCATATACACATTACATCTAGCAGATACCACAAACTTGTCAATACATTTAATTTTATTTTAAACACTACAGTGAGAAGGAGAGTTGGTGTGGTGAGGTTTTACTATGACGGACATTTTGTTTTCCATGTTTTTGTATATATGTATAGTTATGTTTAAAGATATAATAGTCATTTTCAGGACTCTTTATAGAACTATTTCAGTTATGATTTCTATTATGTTAACCAAAGTTAACTTTATTATTTGTGATGATTCATATGTTCCTTCTTTTGTTGTAGACGGGTGGGTAGACACCGGGTTAGTATGGAGGGAACTGGTTTTGATTTTGGAACTTTTGAGAGGCAGTAACATACAATATAATTTATGCAGTGAGACTAGGTTCAATATTTTCTATTTTTTTAGGATTTTACTAAGTAAAGTATTTAAGATTTTGCTGAGTAAACACTTAAGTAGATACATAGACTTTAAGCAACTAATGTAATGGCTTTATATATTGATTCTTGGAATGTCAGAGGGTTACAGAACAAAACTAAGAGATCACTATTGTTTCATTTAGTGTTCAAATCTCAGCCCAGTATTTGTTTTCTGCAGGAAACACACATGCATAGAGATGACCGGAAAAAAGAAAACAATAAGAAATGGGTTAAAATGATAATTGCAGCCGGGGATTGCTCTGATTCAAGAGTTGTGGCAATTTTAGTCAAAAACAATTCCCTAGGTAATATTACAAACATAAATTATGACGCAGATGGTAGATGGTGTTATTTCTCTTCTTATTTTTCTAACATTGATAAACCACTCTTGTTTTTTAATTTATATAGTCCTTGTGACCACCAACATATTTTCTTTATTCAGATATGTAATATTCTTTCATCTTTCAAGGATCATTATATTATTATGGGTGGGGATTGGAATGCCGTTATTAATCCTGATATCGATTGTACTAGTAGATCAATTTCATATAATCACCAAGCATCTATTGCCCTAGAAGAATTAATGTTAGACCTCAACCTTATAGATCCCATTACCCTCAATGTACATACTGACAGGAAAGATAGATATACATATTATTCTAAATGTTATAATGCATGGTCAAGACTAGATCTTTTTCTTGTTTCTGTTTTTCTTATGCATCAAAAAATTGAATACTTCATGGAGCCTAGATTTTTATCTGATCATTCAAGGATATCACTTAAGATTAGCTTTGATATAACAAGGCCACATATATACACAAAATAGATGGACATTTAACAACAACCTTCTCTTGAATAAGAATATCCATGTTATAATTACTGAGATTATACAAGAAATGTTTTCCAATCTTGATACATCAGACATTCCATATGATGTTCAATGGGCTGCTTGTAAGGCAAACCTTAGAGGAGAGTTAATTAGCAAGGCTTCTTATCTTAAAAAACAGTATAGAAATAAAGAATCCTCGTTAAAACTAAAAATCCAAACTTTAGAAAACCAGCACAGATTGAATCCTGATTCTTCTATATATCTACAAATTTGTGAATTCCAAAAAGAACTTTTACTACTACACCAACATAAACTCTCTATAACAGAACAAAGGCTCTTAGCTACTTATTCCGAATGGGCTCAAGTCCCCTCTAAAGTTCTCGCCAGAATAATTAAAAATAATCAGTCCTTACCTAGAATAACACCCATACACTATAACAACAAGATATATAATACGGACTTAGAAATTATGCATCTTTTCACTACCTTGTTTTCAGATGTATACTCTAAAGAGCCTGACCCTATGACTACACAGCATATTGAAAGTTTTATATCTTCCATTAAATTCCCACTACTGAATGATCAACAAAGGAAAACACTATCAGCCCCTTTGAGATCTCAAGAAATTTCAGAAGCCATTGACAAGATTAAAACTAATAAATCCCCAGGTCCGGATGCATTTACACCAGAATTTTATAGGACTCACAAGTCAATTCTTGTACCTTTTCTTCTTAAAGTTTTTAACTACATAAAAATAAATGGTATATCAGATTTACATTGGAATGTCTCAAAAACCATAGTAATTCTAAAAAATAATAAAGACAAAACAGATTCTAATAATTATAGACCTAGCTCCTTAATTAATATTGACATTAAAATTTTAGCCTCATTATTAGCTGAGAGATTGAAAAAGGTTCTAACATCATTAATTTCCCCAGATCAATCAGGCTTTATGTCCCACAGGCATGTATGGGACAATACTTTATCTCTAGATGCCTTTATACACTTCGCAAAAAAATATAGAAATCTTATATATGCACTGATCCTTGATGCTTTGAAAGCTTTTGACAGAATAAATTGGGACTTTCTTTTTCGTACTATGTCTTGCTTTAATATACCTAATACTTTTATTGATTTTATTAAAGTTTTATATAAAGATTCTTCCACCTTTCTTCATATCAATAGAAATGCCTCTAAGATTATAAAAGTCACTAATGGTATGAGACAGGGATGCCCATTATCTCCTTTTCTTTTTAATCTATACTTAGAGCCAATGTTATTATATATAACACAAAACACTTTTCACAAGATTCCCAAAATTTTAAATACTGAGGTGCCCTTTTCTGCATTTGCGGATGACTTGGTGATATACCTCCAAACATCTAGTACAGACCTTGTGAAAATAATCAATATTATTAATAAATTTTCACAGGCCTCCGATTATCAGGCGAATTCTCATAAAACTTTCATCTTTCCTATAAATCCATCTGCCCATAAACCTCACATATCTTCAGATTCCCCTTTTTCTTTCACCTATGCAATTAAATACCTAGGTATTCAAATTGAGCATAATGGTCTTTCTACATTTCAAAATAATATTCACAGAGTATGGTCATTAATAGTTTTAGATTTACATAGATGAGAATTACTTAATTTATCACTCTTATCCAAAGCAGCGATAGTCAAAATGGATATACTCCCTAGACTCCTATTTCAATTTAATACCATAGACCAGATTATTCCTAAATCTTTCTTTACAAAAGTCAGTAAGGAATTAACTAGATTTATCTGGTCTCCTAAGTCAGTCAGAATATCATATCTTAAATTAACGTGTCCTAAAAATAAAGGAGGCCTAGGTCTTCCGAACTTTTACATGTATTATTTAATTATTTCGGCTAACAAACTACTCACCATTATGAACTTGAAAACTGATAGGTATAGGCAGTACCCCATTTGGACCAAATTATGGCATCAATACATTTCAAGTAAAAATATTAACCCGATTGCTCTTCCTTTCCTTTCTAAGGAAGCTGCTAACATTCTGAAAATTTCCAAACCCTTAAAACAAAAGATCAATTATTTTCAAGAATTAATAAAACTCATTAATCTAGATAGCATTTTTCAACTAACACAACCTTTACACTTAAATCCTAATATCCAGTTTAATACTGTACCTTTTAATCTTTCTAAATTTCCACTTATTCAAAGTTTCACTGTGTGGGACTTGCTACAATATAACGATTTATCTCTCACTAACCTCATAAAGCTGAAAGCAAATATTAATTACATTACCATACTCGTCAATTGAGAGATAGCATCATTGTGAAATTTGCTCACATTAAAGTAAGTATAAATGATTTTACAAATCTTACCACTGTTATACAAGCTCTAACATTACCACAGAAGATGTTATCTAAATCTTATAATCTGGTTAATCAGATAATACATAATAATACTTGTCTATTTTCTGATTATTGGGATAAACAGAATGTCCATTTGTCTTTAACTCAGAAACTTTCAGCCATCAAGGATACTTTAGACTATTCCCCATTCAAGAAGCTTTTTTATACCCAGTTAATGATATTTAATAATGCATATCATACTCCTTCCAAACTTAACAAGTTTGACTCCAGAATTCCCTCCTCATGTTCTTGCTGTTCTTCTTTTAATGCTGATGTCTTACATATTTTGTGGTCCTGTCAGCACTCACATAAACTTTGGACCTCCCTTAAAATCAGATTACAAAAAATGGGATACCAAAAATCCACACTATCCTGGGAATTAGCGATTCTTCATATTCCTATTATTCATCTATCAAAATTTGATATGCATGTGTTAATTTATATTTGTTCACTCATTAAGTTTTATATTACTAAAAATTGGTTAGACCGCACCAAACTAAATTGGAATAACTTTAGAACCTTAGCCTACTCTTATATTTCAGCTCAGAAATTACTGGTGAAGAGTCCAAAGAAGTTAGCTCTTAACAATAAAGTCTTAGAAAAGGTATTTCACATCTTGGATAGTGTTTAATAATCTCTGGCATTTTCTTTTTCTTTTACAGTTTTATTAACCTAGCTCTCTCTCACTTACATTTACATGCATACTCCTTTATATACAGGATTATATACTTTGTTGCCTCTGGTTTAACATATTCATACTTTGTATATAGTTATGTTATAGTTGTCCTGTTTGGAGTTCTTGCATTTACATTGTTATAGTCTTGCAATTATACTTGAACTCCCATGCTCTTATATCCAATGTTCATTTTGGTTATTGTGTTGTTGTTGTATTGTAAATATGCATACATTAATAATTCAATAAAAAGTTTTTTGAAAAAAAGAAAAAAAAAAAAAAAAAAAAAAAAAAGATTCCTAAGTCTACTTCCTGTAGGACAAAAGGATCCTCCATGTGGATTAGATTTTAAAGCCCAACCGGAGCAGCAGGAGAGAATTCAGTGAGCCCATCTTCTGTTAATGACATCAGCATGGATCCTGGATACCAGTAATGTAAATATTGTAATAGAAAAATGTGTCGATCTTCAGAAAAACCTTTTCAACTACTATATTTTGGGCAGATACAAAGAAGACATTCTTCCATTTTACTATTACCAGTGTGGTATATGGGATGTAGTAATGAATTTAAGAAGAAGGCAAATATTTTGTTAAATAATGTAACATGACTGAAAATCTAAACAAGAAACAGAGGTCAGTCAAAATAGAAGGTGTTTTTTGTCTGCACAGTGCAATGTAGTATGCATGAAATATGATGGCTGTTATATATATGTTAAATATATTTCTGTACAACTGGAATCCAGCGCTATACCAAATATTTTATGGATGGTCATACAAACCTGTAAACAGATATTGGTCTTTAAGGCAACTAAGGATCTTTATGTATTTGAGTCAGCCAGACAGCAGTCAGGATTTTAAAATAATTTGCCAGGTATGCAAAGCATGTTTCACAGTGTGGGCATAGATGCAGGATGTTGCTAATTCAGGGACAGGCTTTGTAGTTTTCATGCAATAGCTAGTGCATTCATGCAAACCAGGAAGCAATGCATGCAAATACTGCATGAAAATGAGTGATGATATACGTATGTGATGATTCAGTATTACAGAGCAGGATTCTGTATGCATTAATAAGCAACTAAAATTGGAGCAGGAAGTGGGAAAATAGTGTGTAGAGCAAAAATGTTAGCTGTGGCATTAGGAATGGTCCATTTGAATCATACACATAATATTTTAGGCATTACAAGGACATTAAATTAGCATAGCAATGTGTGTAATGGTGTCTGTGCTTGATCAAGTCATTATTTGGCAGGTCAGTGAATCACGAATCTGAACAGCACTGACTGGGATCTACCATACAACATCACTAATATGTGCAAGGTTATATCATCCCATACGGGATAGTGACAGAGAAGATCTATAGGGCAGGCCATGTCATGCGGCGAAAGATCTCTGGGGCACAATAGTATGAACCTAAGATACTCACGAATACTCCACATCTGATCTTAAATAAAGTAGTCATATAAGAAGAGTATAACACTAGAATAATAACAACACACAAGAGCTACAATCCATACCTCTCAGCTGTCCATGATTTTGCAGAACACCCTAGAATTTTCCTAACAGCTTCGTCCTGACCCTCATAAAATGATTGATTTTATGATAAATCATTGAGAATCGCAGTCAGTCTATAATACCAGTAATTAGAGTTTCTTATTTCTTATTGCTCAGACAATGCACATCGATGCGTAACCTGCTGTCAGTGCCTTAAAGCTCAATATCTGTTTATAAGTTTCTATGACTATCTATACAATTATTTGGTATAGCCATTTCTATTAATATTCTAAGTGAACCACAGTACTAGTTAAACATTGTCCCATATTTTGAGCTGTGTCACATAATTGCTTTTGGCTTTGTCTAGAATTTTGTCACACAATTATTTTTGGTTTTGTCTATAATTCTTTAGGAAATAAATTGAGAGGTATGCTGCAGTCACATGGAGCAAATAGATGTACACAGTATTTAAGATAACATATGGAAACCAGTGCAGGATCTGAACTACAGTACATGATCTGTTTACACTGTACATCAAACATCAACACACCAACACAAGCAGAAATGCATGACATTGCACAGTTGTCATAATTTGCACTAGAACAAAATACACACAACACAATGGAAAGAAATATATATGTAAGGTAGGCCTTGGGATGCACCAACATAGATGGCTGGATGGCTAACACCTCACTGTTGGCATGGGGGCATCAGGGTTATAATCTGTGGGGTGTTCCACTCAGTGTTCCATAAAGTGTCTCCCAGGTGTTTCCAGAATGTGTTTTGTTGTAAGGAGCCAAATTGTGGAATCACCTTAATGACCAAAAGAAATGAGAGGATTCTCCAGTAAGTGCAGTGAAGCTAACAGTTGTCTAGCAGTTGCACTAAATGGTATCCCGCACTGGGAGTAGAGTGTAGTTGTATGGGATGATGACAGCGAAGACCTATAGGTCAGGATATGTCATGGGATGAGAGAACTCTGGGACACAATAATATGAATCATAGGATACTCACTAATACTCTATATTTTAGTACAGTGTTAGAGTAGTTGTAAAATGTAAGTTGTACTTCCAATCTTAAACATAGTACTTATATAAGAAGGGTATAAGGCTAGAATAAAAGTGATACTTTAAACAATACAATGCACTTTCAGTAAGGCATAGGATGAAATGATCTATGAAAATAGATGTATGTGATATCCAGTGAATGTCTGGCAGATGGTACTGGTAGGAATCCAACATGGATCCCAGTCACTTTCTCTGCATAGTTTTATACTGATTAGCATCACTCGCATTGATGAACTGACTATCTCTAAGTTCACTAACTAGTTGACTGTGGAAATAAAGTGCAATTGAGCAGTGTATTCCCGTGTTAGTCCTCATGCACTTCAAATAGGAGATACCTAACAAGGCAGGACTGATGTTGACATGTAACTAGACATGTGCAAGCTGCACACCTAATTGTATAGTTTACACATGATTCAGTAAAGGGTGTTGTATATGGTAAGTTCCCATGGGAGACAGGCACCATTTTACTTCTTACTCTTGAAATGATAGCACTGAAAAGAGGTAATGAGAGTGCACCCTGTGCCATTTGCTGTAAAAGGAGGAAATCCTCATGATGAAATAAAGAAACTCTTGTCCTTCTGTATTGTTTGCATAGAGACTTTACACACAAGCTTTGGAAGAACACAGGAGATTGTCACTTGTTCAGCATCTCTGTTCTGATGACTTCTAAGACTGACATCTCATCCTGCAGATAGCAAAGCACTGTCTGCACAGGCATGCTGAGCTAGTGTTAAACTGCACTCACTGCAGGAAATAGTGAAAACAGAAATGTAACCCATGTACAGTAAGTACACCCTTATTCCTGCTATATGCCAGTCAGAGGAAAGGGCGAAAGCACTAGACCATGTATAGTAAATATGCCCTTCTTCCTATATGTTTTGTTAACTTAATTAATTTAGACAGCATACTGCCAATACTGCCAGTATATGAAGTGATACTGTGTGAAAGGTGGCAGATATTGTTTGACCATGTGTAATAGGGTTAGTGTTGGAGGGCATTTCTACCTGTATGAGGTACTTTACCCTTGCCCATATGGTACCCCTGCATGCAGATCACTGGGGAGTATGTTTTACTGTGTTAAGTATGCTGGTAGTGAAGTCAGATGACTTGCTACCAACTAGAGCACTGCTCTGCAGCACCAGAGTATAACAGTTGTTTATTTATGAAAGGGTCTTACAGTGATGTGTAGCTAGTAAGACTGGTGCAGTCAGGGTGTGGGGTACAAACAGCTGAAGCTGAAGGTATCCCTGTTTGACATGAAGTAGTAGGACTTGTTGTTACCATGGTGCATGAAGGCATTGTTTACATGCATTGGCAGAATTATGCTCTTCTTTGGCACATCTTCACAGCTGTCTACAGACACTGGTGACACTGGTGAATTGGTGCTGTCAGCAGGGAGTGCCATCTCCTTAATAAATGTGTCAGTGATATACAGGTGAGCTGCACAGCTGCTCTTGCATGTTGTTAAATATATAGGCTGATAATATTGCACCCACATATGCAAGCGCCTGTTGTGCAACATGCATCTTGAGGCCATTTGCTAAAGATCCAGTTTCTTTTGTATATGCAAAGTGAACACTTCATCTACGACCACAGGAGGGAAGGACAGGTAGTAGCTCAGCAAGGTAAACAACCTTCTTGATATTAATGTCCGGATTTTGAATTATCAGTACATATTGCAGAATATCTTGATTGGTATGTTCCCATTGTGTGTCTCCACACTGCAGAGACAGTAACATCTTCAGCCCCATGGACCCAGTAATGATGTGCTCCTTAAGGGGAAGAATGGGTAGTGTCCAAGCTTAGCAGTCTTGCCCCAAGACATCAACATCTGGAACAGGTATGGGTCTCAGCCAAGTAGACCCTCCAATAGAGGAATTACAAGATATAGCCATGGAATGGCTGTTGCCAAATTGTATGGGATAGGCAGAGTGCCTTTCAGGATTCTAAAGCCATTGTGCAGACTGTATACATCCATTGTGAGGTCTCTTCTGGCAAACTGCAACTACTGATACTCTGTCTCTGTAAGATCCACATAACCCTGCATTTGCTGGGCAGTAAAGCAGCAGCTCACACCAACCAACACCATCCACCAACCATTAATGTCTTTGCTTAACATGAGTAGTGTCTGTAATCCAACCTACACCTCAGATTGTCTGAAGTGCTAAGTTGTTAAAACAAGGGAGCTCATCCATCAGAGAATAAACAAATAAATAAATAAATAAATAAACAAATAAATAAGAATTTTTAAAACTAAATACACTTGCCATTCCTCCTGAATGGAGGGCTACTGCAAGACTCATAGTGGAGATTACATCTTTGTACTATCCAGTTTATGAATACTTATCTGTAGGGAATTGATGTACATGTTTAATATGCCAAAACATAACCAACATTGACATGTAAGCTCTGTTTCACTACATTCATTAATAAAATCATTTTGATGCTATATCTATGTATGTCTTCTTCATAATCTGCATGTCTATATACATATATATATATATATATATATATATATATATATATATATATATATACATATATATACGTATCAATATATTGTATGTTACAGATGTAATGCTGCCATATATCATCTGCCACTTTTACTCTCTCCAAGTCCTGCACTTCTCTGGGCCACACAGGTTTTAGCAAGAGGAGTTGCCTGGATGTGTGGAAGGACCATGTGTACTCCCCTCAATTTTTTGTGTTTGTTCATCACATAATATGGCCTCCACCAGCATTAAGGTAACTGCATTATTTTCCAATTATTCCTGCATTTTCTAGTTACCTGTGCTACTACTTACATGGGAACGTGTAACTAAGTTCTTGTTAACTCAGCTATCATGGTACTGGCTGTTTCCATTTCTCTCTATATATGCTTTTGCTCATGTTTGTTTCATGTGGAATAACTGAATCTATTTTTGTGAAATGTACAAGTTGCCTATCATGTACAGATGTTGCATACAGACAGCACGTGGCCTGCTGCACACTCATGTTCATCTCATTCACAGCTATCCTACGTACCTGCTCATAAGCTGCATCCTGTCACTTGCACCGTACCTTGGTCTGTAACTTCTTATTTGATCTGCCTGCTTGCCCTGCCCACTTTGGTTACATCACATTGTCTCAGAATGCCCCCGCCATACTACATTGTAAGGTGAGGCTTGCCAAATGATGCATCATACAGTACAAGATTTGCCCTACTGCTCAGTGTATATCTCTGAATCCCAGCCAGCATATTTATAAATAATTGATTTCACATTAATATTAATAGCAACTGAGCAATGGAAAGGCTCATTATGAAATCCTTCTGCTGTGGTTTACAGTGTTTTTGCTACTTTCAACAGCTCTCAATAGTTCAGAGTTATACTGGATATAAATATACTTTTCTTCCACCATTTAGAAGCTAACCAGCCATATTAGTCTGTCAGCCTAACTGCTGGATGTAATCATTGAAAATATAGCAGTTTACTACAACAACTTGAAGTAACTGATCATGAAACAGGTGAAGATTAACATATTTACCTGTATCTAAAGGATCAGTAGGAAATGATGTAATGTGTTTACTTGTGTTAAGTAAGATCTTGGATTAAACTTTTGAACAAAAATGGCTAATTTACATTGAATCTGCATCAATGGACAAAACAACTCAGATACCAGCTGGGAAGATATCCTGAAAAGTAATAACACAGTAGTAATTCTGTGGACAAAATATTTGTGTTGGGTAGACATTCGTGAAGCATATAAACAGCACTGCTGGTTCGAGGGTAAGCACTGCAGACTACCTTAGCAGGACTTATAATAATAATAATGAGAATAATAATACAGCGACAGAGTGAACGACTTTATGCAGATTCATGGTGACAACAACACTGTGAGCAACTTCTGGGGTGTTTAAATAATTAAGGCGGAGGAGGAGGAGGAGGAGTGTAAAAGAGGTAATAATACTGCAATCCAGAGTACTGTGGCTAGACAGATCATTTTCGTGAGTTAACAATAAATAGATTAGAATCTGACAGAAGAGTGCAGGAGTAAGGTAGAAGTTAGCCTGGATTTAGAGGGATTTGACTTTAGGGCTTGTAATGGCCTTTGGATAAGTGTAGATTTCTGAACTAGGATTTGCTTAATCTTTCATCATCCTTCACTGTTTGCAAACATTAGCCCCCCTGTGATGAGTGACCCAGTTCTTTCCCTCACATGGCAAGCTCCACTAGTCAGAGGTCATCATCCAGGCAACCATGAGAAGTTTTTTTCTTATTTTAGCCCTAACCTCAACCCCAGAATCTAATCTGCACATTCACACAAACAAAGACCTACAAAACTTCTCCTGTGGGTATGCACCACCTACATATGTCCCATAAAGACTTACACAAACACATGAATTGGCTGAGCCGACCTCATTGCCCCAAACCAATGTTCTATGCAGTACACTTCTCTATCAATTACGTGTTAGCACAGCAGTGAGCTGGACCTCCTCTGAACTTCCAGAATAGATGAATCAGTGTTGGATATTCATTCCCTCCATTCTCTGCCTGCCATGTCCAGCCCCGAGCCACTAATTGATCTAGGATCTTCTGAGTCACAGTCATGATGTTATCCCTGTGTGCTACAAAGCTGGATTTCTCAAGCAAAATATCTACCTACTAACAAAGAGGATGGGCATGGTTCTGGGAGGGCAAAATGCAGTATACCCAAATCACTGGAAAGAATATGAATCCTTTGGTGCAGTGTATAAAAGACATCTGCTTATGTACCCATTTGCTTACTCTGTTAGTAAACTGTTTTCCTGACCCTTTAAAGCCATGGCCTGGCAGAAGATAAATAAGAAAAAACAGTTGTTTGTGAACACTACAATAATATGCCATATGTTACATTAAATCACAAGACCAAATACAATGGAAGGCAAAAAGAAAATAGGTAAAAACTAACATCCTTTTTGTGATCAGTGCAATACATGACATATATTGCAATAATATGCAATACAGTAAATTAAATTTCATTCAAGGGATGCAGTAAAGATAGAGTATCAGTAACCATGTATAGACGGTTACAAGGTATGCAGTCCAGGAGACCATTAAGGAGCCAAGCTCAATTTCCCATATACCTGAAGGCACTGTCTGGTTATCAACCTGCTCAGAGTCACTAAGTAGTCTGAAGGAATGAAGCCCTGGCCTACAAGAAGCATCTGGTTAACAGCTCCTAGCCTTAATCGTTCATTGTAAGTGCCAGATGCCAAAACCCTTTATAACCTGTGGTAATTGCCAGATAAATGCATACAACTGTGACAAGACTTGAATCCACATCCCTACTCCTTTACAGTCTGCAAATGACTTCATTTATAGGTTGAACTACAGAAGCAGTAGTGTACTTTAAATCTATTGGAATGACTAAAAAACATATTTACAGTGTCAGCCTTCAAAAAATTCAGGCCCTTGATTATTTATTTATTTATTTATTGACATTTGTTAACCGGGTTTGTCCAACTGGGCTTGGGGCCCATTTTCAGAGGAAACCTGAGGAGAAAGGCTCAAGTTATACATTTTAAAACAAGTACAATTTTAAACAATATTGATACAATAGCAGTTATAGCAAAATGATTCACATATGTTGGGTTATATTCATAAAGTTAAAGCTGCATTAAAAAGAAGCTAAGTAACAATTTTACATTGATATAGTTCAACAGGTCAACAATAAACATTTTTTGTTTGTATAAAATTGTAAAAATGCATAGTAGACACATTGGAGAGAGAGGTGTAATGAGGTACTAAGTATGGTCCTTTTGAGGGTACATAAAGCGTAGGAAGACTAGGTAAGGTCATGGCAAGGGCAGGTTCTGGAATTGAGAAAATAAGCTTTTAGTTCATTTTTAAAGTGTAAGGTGTGAGAGATTGAACGTAAGTCAAGGGGAAGTTTGTTCCAAGCATGGGCAAGGGAGTGTTTGTAGAGTAGTTTGCCTACTGACCTTTTTGGGTGGTAGATATCAAGTAATTGTTGGTTAGCTGGGATGGGATGTAGATGGTGACTAAGGAAGATAGAGATGGACAGAAGGAGGATTTATAAAGAATAGAGTGTAGCATATGAAATTGATGAAATAGCAGAAACTAGAGTTTAAAGAAATGCAGTGGTGTGAGTTGTATGGGGAGTTAGTAATGAATCTGGCTATTTTATGGTAAGTCTGTTGCAGTTTGTTTAGAGTGGAGGCCTGGATACTGGTAAGAACTGGGGTGGCGTATAAGAGGGAGGGGAGGAGGAGTGCCTGGCCCAGGGTAAGTCTAGATTCAGGGGTTAGGAATTTTTTGCTCCAATATAGCAGACCTAGTTTCTGGTTTATTTTTTTTATACATTGGAGTATGTGCAGGTTGAACTTGAGTTCATCATCGATAATGACCCCTAGGAGTTTTGTGTGGGTGTCAGGTTGGATGTTTGTATTGTTAGAAGATGTAATAAAAAAGGAGGTTTTGTGATGAGAAAGAGAACGGGAAAGGAAAAGTAGGAGTTTGGTCTTTTTGGGAGTTAGGATCAATAGGTTGTGAGAGAGCCATTGTTCAGTGGATAGTAGGGCCTGTTGGGACAGGGAGTGTAGTTCAGGAATGTTATTTGAGATGGATATAAGTGTGGAGTCGTTGGCATATTGAATAAGTGAGGATTCTTTGCATGAGGTGTAAAGATCATTGGTGAAGATGTTAAACAAAAGGGGTCCCAAGATGGAGCCTTGGGGAACACCAGTGGAGATGGGAAGGAAAGGTGAGGAGGATGAGAGTCATTTGACAGATTGTTCCATGCCAGATAGGTAACTATTAAACCAGGCAAGTGTGGAGGGGGATAGGTGGAGATTTGCGAGTTTGGATAGTAGTAGAGGATGAAAGACAGCATTGAAGGCTTTGGAGAGATCTAGGAAGAGACAGGAAATGAGTTTATTGTTGTCTAGGGCCTCTGCAATGATATGAGTGAAGGAGAGGAGGGCAGTGGTGGTGCTGTGGTGAGGATGAAATCCATGTTGGGTAGGGGTAAGTAAGTGGTGTGTGAGAAGGTGATTGAGAAGCTGTGAGGGAATACATTTTTCTAATATCTTGGAGAGGGGGGACAGAATGGCAATGGGCCGGTAGTTTGGGGGGTCAGTGGAGTTTCCACCTTTATGAAGAGGGATAGTGAAGAAAGATTTCCAAAGGGTGTGGACAGTTGATTCCAGAATAGATCGATTAAATAGTGTAGATACAGGATAGGCAATTGAGTCAGCAGCAAGTTTGAGGAATGTAGGAGATAGATTGTCAGTGGAAGGAGAGCAAGGTTTTAGCTTGAGTAGTAGAGATTTGATGTAAGTAATGGGAACTGGCTCAAAAGAAAACAAAGTTGTGTTAGTGGGACTTGGAGAGGTGGGTGTCAAAGTAGAGTTTGGCTTAGAGGTTACCAGATTTTGGATGGAAGAGATAAAGTGTTTATTCAGGAGGGTAGCTGTTTCCTGAGAGGAAGAGTTAGGGTATGGGGAGGGATTAGAGGGCTTTCCAGGATAGAGGATGTTGTTGAGAGTTGACCAAAAGTTTGGAGGATTGGATTTGTTGTTAAGCTGAGCAGAGCTATAGTATAACTTTTTGTCATTAGTTGTATGTTTTTTTGCAAGGTTCCTCAGTTATCTGTATTTTTGAAGAAAAGGTGGTTGTTTAGTTTTAGTCCATGATCTGAGTCACTGATGTAATTAGTTGTGCATACATTGAGGGAGTTTCTATAACTGATAAATTTAGTAATGTTGGTGGTTTTATCATTTACATCTGAAATGTTGAAAAGATCATTTTGTATTGAATCTTTAAATATTGTGTCTGAGTAATTATCTAGGGCAGTGTGGTAATACATTTCAGATTAAATTTTGTCTTTTCAGATTAGCCATAAAGATCATAGTTTGTGCTTTTATATTGTCCCATATTATTTTTTTATTTTATTTTACTGATTGGCTGACTTCCTGATTGTTTGTATTATATTTTTCTCTAAGGTGCTTTGGTTGAAGCATCTAAATAAATAGTTTATTTCACAATAAAAAGAAAGATAAAATAAGTACACGTGCAAGATTTTTGAAAGTCTTCTGCGATATATTGAGGTGGGTCAGTGCTCTACTGAGCAGTTTAACGTTACTGCTGTGCAAAAGGTCATAGTGAATGGGATGGATATTGTCCAGGGAAAAATAGTTTATTAAAAAGCTACAGAATACCTGGCCAAGTCAGCTGGATGTCACTGTTCCATTCTGCGGGAGCTGTAATGCTCTTGACTTAATCCAGAAACAAACATAAACAGGCAAACTTCATTTACTGCCATTTATGGTGTGTTGACATTTAGGATGGCCTTTGTGTATATGATGATAGCTCACAATCCATTTGTGCTAGGATCATTGTAAGCTATGCATTATCTAGCCTGCTCATTCTGAAGAAGAATATGGCAGCAGGTACACAGGATGTGTTGCACATTTAAAAGTTCAACATGCTAATTGCTAGCTTCCTTGACCAAAATGTGAGTGTGAAATGAAATCATGGTAATGTAATCAAAGGTGACCTCTATGTGGTTGTAAATGTGTACCTGTTCCAGTGCTTATCCTGTCTGAGTGGATATGTAAAAGGATGGATTTATTGTTTATGTCTGATAGCGTGAGCAACACCATCACTTACCTTTCTTTTATTTTATAATAAGGATGTTGCAAGGAAAATTCTTTAAGTGTTCAGAAAGCATAGTAAAGTAATTTCATAAGAGAACAAGAAATGAAATAAGTAATGTATGCATTAGTATGATCTGCTATAGCAAAACATTTATCTATGTGTTCATGGGATGCTAGTCAGAAAAATGGAAATGGTTTTCTCAAGGTATACACTTACAGAAAACTGAAGTGACTGAACATGGGGAAGATGGGGCTTTGCCTCTATCACACACACATGCACACAAGTGCACATACAAACACAAACAAGCTTATGTTTTCAATTGATTTCAATTACCCTACCATTAACTAGGAAAACTACTCAAGTACAAACTCCCAGGTCCAGCGCTTCCTGGAATTTATCAACTCAAATGCCCTGGATCAGCTGGTAAAATCCCCTTCCAGAGGTGAAAACATATTGGACCTGGTCATCACCAACATGGGCGACAGGTGTTCCGCACTGGAGGTCAACCCATCAATGGTTAGATCAGACCATAAACTAATCACTCTGGATGTCCACACCACACCACCACCCCCAACCAAGGAAACCACAGTGAAAAACTTTTCTATAGCAAACTTCACCTTACTTAAGACAGAGGTGGTAAGTTTCACAGCCTCCATGCTAAAGGATAACAGTGTCCAAGATGCAGGAACCTTTACAAATGCACCCTATGAGCACCTACAAAGATGCATGGATCATGCCATCCCTAGCAAAACCAAGACTCTCTCCCCTAAGAGAAGGAAACCAGTCTGGTGGACCCCTGCCATAAACAGGCTATACAATAGAAGGAGGAAACTAGTTCAGAAAAAAAGCAAATCCCAAGAAAGAAACACATCCCTGATCAGCATCACTAAGAAACTAAGGTCCCTCATAAAATCATCCAAGGCTAACTTTGAAACAAAAATAGCCAAGGATTTGAAAGATAACCACAAAGCCTTCTTTAGCTATGTGGCAACTAGCAGATATGCTCTGAGCTAGTGCAAAATAGCACAAAATATACTGAATCTACTGATATTGCCAACATCCTGGCAGATAGATTCAGTGCAAACTTCACCCCCCTCTCACCCCCAAAATGGCCCACAACAATACCAGAAAAGTGTAGTGTCCCGGAAATCACAGACGCACAGATGAAAACAGCCATTTCAAAAGCCAAAAGCACAGCGTCAATGGGGCCAGATGGTGTCCCAGGCTGCATCTTGCATGAACTACAGAATGAACTAACCCCCCACCTAAACACACTGTTCAACCTCAGCTTCTCCACAGGCTACATGCCCATAGAATGCTGCACAGCAACGGTTATTCCACTCTACAAAGGAGGGGCCATAACTGACCCTGGTAACTATTGCCCCCATAAGCCTGACTAGCCTGGTCTGCAAGGCTATGGAATGCATCATCATGGAACTCATTAACAAAGACATTGGGAACCTCCAAACACTTGACCCGACCCAGTTTGGCTTTGTTAAGTGCAGATCAAGCCTACTAAACCTGGTTGACTTCTTTGAGACAGTCTCCAAGGCCACAGATGAGAGGAAGGTGGTTCACACAGCCTACCTTGACCTCCCCAAGGCTTTTGACACCATTCCCCACTTGGGAATTATAGAAAACTCACCAGTCTGAACATAAGCCCCTACATCACGAGATGGGATGCTAACTGGCTTACAGACAGAACTCAATCGGTAAGAATAGCGGGCTCCAGGTCTGACTCTAAACCAGTCACAAGTGGTGTCCCACAAAGCTCGGTCCTGGGACCCCTACTGTTCGGCATATACTTCTCAGAAGTACAGGCAAACACAGGAGGACTATGGCTAACCAAGTCCACTGATGACTGCAAACTGGGAGCCATAACTGACTCTCCGGCTGACAAGGACATTCTCCAAAAGGGCCTTACTGAGATGGACAGCTGGTGTCAAAGTCATGGTCTCAAGTTAAATGCCAAAAAATGCATAGTCATCCCGTTTGGGAAAAACAAAACACCCATGAATTACCACATAGGTGGCAGCCCCCTTAATACAGAAGAGGTAATAAGAGATCTGGGGACCCAGGTAGATAGTAATCTCTCCTTTGACAATCATATTGCCAAAGTAGTTAGAAAATCCTTCTGTGTAGCCCATCTAATTACTAAAGGGTTTGCATCTAGAAATAAAGAGGTTATAGTGCCTCTCTACTCATCACTCATCAGACCCAACATAGAGTACAATGCCCCATTTGGGATGTACCTCACTAGACACTTCCAATAGCTGGAAAGACCACAAAAGTACCTCACCAAGAGGATTACTGGCCTCATACATATGTCCTATGCAGCCCGACTGGAAAAACTCCGGCTGTACTCAGTGGCATATCGCTTGCTCAGAGGTGATCTCTGTCTGACTTACAAAGCCATGTCCAACTCAGAATTGATGGACATGCTCCACCTAAAGAAATCCAAGTCACTGCGAGCCACTTGCTCTAGTGAGCTAAACATCACCACAACAATAAATAGAACATGCTGGAGGGATAGATTCTTGTCACAGAGACTCCTCATGCTTTGGAACAAAATTCCTAACTACATTAGGCAGAGCCCCTCACTAACACTCTTCAAGAGAAACCTTGACAAGTGGATGGGTAACAGAAAATACACCCCTGGGATCACTTTGTTGGCTCTTCTTGACAGAGGCTCAGTTAATTAATCAATGGGGCGGCAAAAATTGACACACTCTGGCTAGGATTATAAATGCCCTCAGGCAGATAGATAGCCTAGTACCTACCTATGAAACTATGAACCTATGTACACACAAATATGCACACATACATGCACACATACATGTGCACACAAGTGCATACATGTCCACATGCCCACACACACACACACACACACACACACACACACACACACACACACACACACACACACACACACACACACACACGCACACAGACACACACACTGGGAGCAGGTGATGATGTAGAATGCCAAACATCTTTGGCAGTTTGTGAATATACTTATATGTCTTGGACTGCTTGGCAGCACTGGATGCTGGACAATGACAGATTTGTCCAAGAGGTCACTTTAAATTCCTCTTGCACTCTTACTACAGCAGAGGAAGTCATGGAGGAATCAGAACAAGATAAGGTTGTATTTGCCATATGACTACTATTACCAACAGTGTTACTGGGGGAAGCAAGTGCAGGAGGATAACTGGAGGGCAACAGCTTGTTAGCAATCACAGGAGTCAGTACAATTTCAGCACATTTGCAGGAAAACTGATGTAAAGATGAGAGATTTAAAGGTGAGGTCTGATACAGAACAGTGACATCAACAATGCTGAGAAGGATCTCAGTATCTGTACATACATATTATGGTTGTACATAGTACATTGCCTTCATAGTTTAATAGATTCATAGGTAAGTACTAGACTATTCCACGGTGGTGCTGTGGTAGCGTTGTTGCCTCACAAAAGGTTCTCCTGTTTGATTCCCATCTGGAGTGCGGGGAGTGCCTTCTGTGTGGAGTCTGCATGTCCTCCCTGTGGTTGGGTGGGCATTCGAAAGACATGCATAAATGGGCGTGCCTTCATTGAAGGCTGAACGTCAAGCTGGCACCTCAGCATTTGTGAAAATCAACTGCCAATCATTAGCAGACCAGAGTTCCACTGTGGCGACCCCTAACCGGGAAAAGCCGAAAGACAACAACATAGGTAAGTACTAGGCTAACTAGACTTGAGGGCCATTTTAAGCCTATTCAGTTTCCCTTTTTGTGATCATATTAACCTGTCCCATTTGGTTATAGATTGGCCCTACCTATTCCATTGTCAATAACTATATATATGAGAATACCTGGGATCATACCATATGCTTGATATGGGTCCCTATTAATTATTCAAACTTTTTAAAGTTCGAATGTCATATGGTCGACACCATATGATCGAACTTTAAAAAGTTTGAAGGTGAAAAGTAACGGTTCGGTATGGTGCAGAATGGGAAAATTTCCCTTTTCTGCACTGAAGTGTGATCTCAGAGTTGGTATATTTAAGTAGGGGGTGTGGGGGTGCAGGGGGGCTTTCCCCCTGCTCAGAGCATTGAGGCAAGTTTTTTTTTTAATTTTTTATTATATATTCGATGCTTCAAACTTCACTTATATGTTGTCAAACATATGAGGTTCGAAGTTTTGAAACTTCAAATATATAATATATAATATAGACCCACTTGATATACAGCATTTAGGAGCTGTATCTGTCCATTAGTAGTACAGGGGGCAGTCTTGGATTAAATTTTCTGTTTCGCATCCATAGATCAAAGTTGTGCTTAAATATGGACATGGATGAGCTTTGTTTTATGTGGATAAAGAGACTGTTCCAGAACAGTGGTATCCTCTGTGAGGTATACCTGACCTTCTGAAGCATTCTGTTGATGTGGCAGAAGAGTTTTAGACCCCAAGACTGAGTATGTCTGATGCCATTTAACTTTGATGTGCAATAAATCTGTTAGCAATGGGTCAGTGGATGCCTTGTATGCCAGACACAGGTCACGTCTTGGCAGTCTATAGGATACTGAGTATAGTGGTAGGGCTTTGAGTTGGTCCATGTAGTTGTTTAGGCCTTGTATCCTTTTAGTAAAGTAACTCTGTGGGCATTCGAGTTGTTCCACATGTCTGGACAAATATATGCCAAAGGGGGGCATTACATTCAATGACTGGCCTAATAAGGGCTGAGTAAAGGGGGACAATAACATCCTTAAATGTAGACACAATACCTTTGTTTATAAGCTGTGCAATATAGAAGGACTTTCTGACAACAATAGACATGGTCAAAAATTAGGTCACTGTCGATAAAAGTTTCCAAATCCCAAATATCTGTGTCAACTCCTTAGGAATATTGTGATTGTGGTAGTTCCCAGGAGTAAATGACTTTGCAAAGGATACAATAATGCATTTTTTTGCAGTTACCTTCGCCCGTGATTTTGTCACCAGTTATATATTTGGGACAAACCTTGCTGCTAAGTCATTTGAGGATTCAGTGACTGCTCCTAGCTTGCAGTTATCTGCAAACATAGTCAGCCGAGCAGTTTGATATACTGACTTTTGCTTCAGAAAAATAGATGCCAAATAGGAAAGGTCCCGGCACAAAACCCTGGGGTACTCCACTGGTGACTGGCCTCTTTGAGGAGGTAAATTAATTCTTAGTAAGACTTGATAGGATGTTTTGCCATTGGAGACATGAATGACTGCTTTTGAAAACAAAAATAAAAGTAGTTATGTGTGATTGGTAGGGGTAGGCTAACAAGACTCGAGTCTGGTGAGGATACTATAGCAACAGCAATATTCTTAATTTTATTTATATTTAAATATTAACAAGATACAGACCACAGTTTAAAAAGTTAATGAAAAAGTTTAAGATATAAACATTATAGTCAGTTTCATTGTGGCATGAGAAGTACAGTATATGCCAGATAACAAGCAGAATGGATTGCAAGAAAAACAGAGATATCAGTAAAGAAATACATGATTCTACAAATATATTTGCATTGACAAATGGAATTAGCCATTTCAAGTCTCATAACAGAAATAAAATTGATAGAACTGAAAATGTAATAGTGCTGTGTTAGCATCGATCTGTTTGAGCAGTAAGAACATGCCTGATAGAAGAAGATTAGTGTGCAAACTGAAAAAAAAGTTGCATCTAAACTACTCAGGGAAGGGTTGCTAATGATTAAGTTGCCCTTATACATGAGGTAAAAAATGAGAGAAAGTCAGCTAAGACTAAAGTACTTATAAGAAGAGATCACAACAAGATGAATATATGCATGTGACACAAGCAGTAAACACTTTCAGTAAACTGTGCACTTCTGGCAAAATAATGAGCTGTGGTAGAATGTTTTCTCTGCTTCTTTGAAGGTTGACACCAGGTCTACCCATGGGGTTTGGGTGTGAGTCAAACTGGATATATTTCTATGCATGTATGTGTGTTATATTTGCCCCTGTTAGCTGGAATAAAATGTAACAGCGCCTTTCTTCCTTATGTACTTGAGTTTGCTACTACTACCTCTTATAAAATGCCTGAAAGAATTTTAGGATGTCACAGATGTTCCATTATACAACCCTCTGTTAAACGTTCTGGTATATGTGAATGACTTGTGCTTACTCAAACATAACCTAGCTTTGCTATTTCATTACACTTTGGACTTACTCCTAAAGTCTGATGATGTGTCCAGCAATAGAGTAAATATAACAAAGTTCACTTATGGTTCATTATATGTTAGTTACCTGAAAGAAAAAAAAATTCTACAAGGCATTGACTATGTATAGCTGTCTACAGTATCACAGCTGGTCTTATTTACAATGAAGGATGTTAGAATATTAAACTGAAGAAACCTGAGTTGTTTAAGAAATAAAATGATGCAGGTTGTTAGTAAAGGGCAGTAGTGCCATTGTTACACTAGGGCTGGGGGGTATTGTTGTTAAGGTGAATGCACTGTGGAAGTTATTTTCATTTTTGTTCAGAACTGCAGGTTACTTATGTCAGAAGTAGTCTGAGCCAATACTGTCATTATAAAGTGCTCATACAGTGATGCATATGTTATCATTTATATGTTCATACAATGAAGCACATGATATCATTATGTGTTCATATGGTGATGCACACGATATCTTTGTGTGTTCGCCCCAGTTATGATTCCTCTACTTTTGCATTCAAAACAAATCGTCTCCCTGGGTGCAGGTTGACGTCCTCCTTTCTGACCATTATTCTTCAGTGGTAGATAACATCACAAGGAAGCACTACTAAAGACAAATTTCCAGAGAGGGAGGCCCATCTGTAGTAAAGGAAATGGTAGGTTCTCACTGCTCATGGGTCCATAAAAAGAAATGAATTAGTAAACGGGAGTATGGATGGATAATTAGCAGTAAAGGTAGGGAATCCCTCAAAAAAAAAAAAAAAAAAACATGTTTACATTTATTGCTGTGGAAATGTGCCAGCTGACCTAAAGGGTGGTTTATTGTAAAAACATATTTGTTACAATTGAAAAAGCTGCATGGTGCTAAGCACTGCTTAAACATGGTTAACAGCCACTCCTGTTGTGTGCTGCTAAGCTTTGTTAAAACATGGTTGCGAGGGTTTGTGCGATTCTAAGTGGGTTTGTGTGATGCTAAGCATTGCAGCGCTTTTTTGAATGTTGCAGTATGACATGTAAGGGTGGGAAAACAGCCTATATTAAGGGCACTAGGTGGGAATTCTGCAGCACTTGTTGGAGTCTTATTAACCTGTTGATATGCCTGGTGGTCTTGGTGAGGGAGAGAGCTTTTAGGTGCAGAGATGGGGTGTGCAGGAGTCTAGGGTGTTTGTTGGACTCCTGGTCCGAAACTATGAACCCCAGCTGTTGCAGGGCAATTACCAGGGCTCAGAATGTAAAGCTGAAGCCTTGGATCAGTTGGCCAGGGATCTTACCAGTGCTACTGGCATCTCCCGTACTGGTGAGCAGTGTCTTCATCACTATGATGACCTGAAGTGAAGGAAGAAGAGAACCTTGGACACCTGGGTCCAAAAGGCTAGGGTTGGGCATGCCCCCAGATATGTAAGTATAATTGTCACTACTTTAGTAAAATACAAACTGAATCTGTGCAAAACTGATATGCATAATGGTGTGCTTCTCTTCCAACAGCTGCAGCTGAATGGGCTCGCAATGTTCAGTCTCCTGCTGGGTGTCTGGCCAGGACGTGCCATGAATGTGGTAATTACAGATATTTTTTGATAACTGCAGTGGAATAATCAATAAACAATACCAATAACAATAAGCAATAAGGTATAAAGCAGGATTGTGGTTTGTTAACTAATGTGTTGTAATAAGTGCTGTAGGGCTGTATTCAATGCATGCCTGTTCTAATATTCCTGCAGTCAACTGTAAAACTGAAATAAATAAAGAATGCAAAAGTAATTGCCTGATAAATGTATTGCATGACCCACAGTATGGGTCAGGGCTGTCTGCAGCCCACTTTCAGTCACATAATGCTCTCTAATCCTCCCACCCCAGGAACAAGGTATATGGGTAAGGTAGCCCATGTTCTGTGCAGATATCATGTGTGTACTTCACAGATTCTAAGGAGCAACAACAATAAAGTATAAAGCAGGACTGTGGTTTCATAAGAATATGTTGAAATAAGTACAGTAGGGCTGTATTCATTGCATGTCTGTTCTAATGTCACTGCAATCAATTATTACATAATGTGCACATGTCTCCTGCAGTCACAGTATTTGGGTTCTACTCCCATGCCTGCCAACTAAGACATGATGGCTGTCTAGTCTACTTAATGTACACAAACATACCTCTCAAGTGTCATAATTTTTCGTAATGTAATGGCAACTGTCCAATCTGTCTGGTCCGTGATTAGCAGATAAATGATTACCTGGAATGCTTTGTATTTGCAAATCCATTTACAGAATACCTTGGTAGTTATGTATGTGCACATTATGTGAAACAGTTCTGTGTAGTTGTGTACCTGCATTTGTTAGTACTTGGCCCATACTGTCCCATGCTAACAGCTTGAGAGGTATGTACATGCTACATCATCTATACAAGAATTTGAGTCACTGTATTTGCAACTGACACTGCACACATGTAGAAGTATGTATTAGCAGTCTGTGTGTTAATATCATCTGCAGCTTCACTAATGGTATGCCCCCCATTTTCTATAATTTATTAATGTTATTTATTATTATGATTTAATATTAATATATTCTATTAAACTAACTGTTCTGTTGGCCTTATGGGTTATTTAATTCTGGTTTGCTGTTAACATACTTACTGTTTTGTTATTTATTTTTGTGTTCCACATAATATACCTTAATGTATATTTGGGATTAATCAATAATATGTTCCATTATGTTAATAATAACACTGGTTTGGTTATTACTAACCTTAACTTATCTTTATATTTAACTTACTACAGAGTGACAAGGTAGGCTGGTTCCAGGTGATCCACCTACCTTGGCTTCTCCAGCTGTGGCACCTGGTGCAGCACATCTGGGACCCAGCCTGGTGGAGCCCCCTCAGCTGCCTCTGCCCTACCTGTGATGTCAGATAGTTCCACCCATCAGGACAGGGCCTGTCCTCCTTCTGGGAGCGATGGTGGAGAGGGTGTTGTCATCTGCAATGAATTGCCAGATTTGGTGAGCAGGATTGTGTTCCATGGTTTTGGACGTCACCTGCGCCAGGTGGAGAGCATGCTGACCACCATGGTGGGGAAGGCTCACCCTGGAGCCCAGCCGAAGTTCCTATGTGTGGAGACTTGAGTCACACTGCTACCTTGTGGAGGTACTTGAGACTGGGATTCTACAATGCCCTCACCATCCAAGGTGTTCATCCCCCTCTTGTGTCATGTACCACCCCTGTTTGCTGTCTTGTCTGTCTTGTCTGTCTGGAAAAGCTTCCTCACTTTCCCAACTTACCTCCCCCACACGTACCTATGCCCCTTCCCCAACTTTCCACTCTCAACTTAAAAAAAATGGGCACCTGTCCTGAAACAAAAACTATCATACCATACATAGCTCTCCATTTTGCACACGTGTCCACTGGACACACATAAGTTGGTCCAATTGCCTTGACAATGCAGTTATGTTGTCCTCACCCCTCTCTCTGGAGATGACAGTCCAAATTAATCTACAAATTCTATCAAAGTACACAGTTATTTCTGTACAAGAAATGGATAGCTGTGGTTATTCTCTACACCCTTCGTGCACATGCGTACCTGCTTTTCACTATGTTTTTCTCCCTGCTTGCACCCCATTTCAACAATATCTTATCTCCCCTTTTTTCTTTTCTTAAAAGATTTCTTGCATGATGCTGCATGACATGGTACATTGTGCAGCATCGCTAAGCTCAGCTAAATGAAGCTACATTGATATATGTGTTTTAAATGATAATAAACACTTACAAAATAAACACCTGTCCCCTATTTTGAACATGAGACCATCACAACTGCAGACCACTGTATTAACCTGCCATGCCACACAGTTGTTAATTAAAAACAGCTGGTTTAATCAAAACATAGTAATTACATGTTACCGTAATTAAGCGTGTGTAAGCACAGCTGTGCATCACACCTCATTACTTAAACTTGCTGAAAAAGTAATGGAAAAATTGTGAATGTCATTTCCAGTCTGGTACAGGAGTACACCACTAGAAAGCCAGACAAACACTAATGGATATAACTGAGGTCTCTAATATAATACCAGGTAAATGGGCACTTTTAGCAGCAGCATGTACAAGTAGACCTGCTACAACATTAATGGCAAAATACATGTTCAACTGGGACTCTGATGGAGAAATACATCCCTATAAAACCAGACACATAATAATGGATATAACTGAGGTATGTCACAGACTGTATGTGTGCACTTATGCCTTCAGAAATACACATGATGTAATAGTGACTCAGTAGCTCAGTCTGTTAAATGCTTTGCAAACAGTAACTTTTGCCACACATAGTCCTGTGTTCAAATCCAGTGGTGTGTAGAATTTAAATTACATTATTGTGAAGCCACCAATGAATGACTGAGTCATGCACTCTTTATCCACACAATACAGTTCAAATTAAATATCTGCTTTTCACTGATGGAAGTCACAGCACTGCAGATAGGAACACATTTGACATATCCCTATAGCAACATTATAAGTGCATAAAGTGTCAGGTCATGCATTAATTTGCATTCACAGAGGATTTTAACTTAAGTAATGCAAATGAGGCCCATTAATATCAGAGTACAGCACACAATTATTTCATAATAATGTTACAAATTAGCACAGCTGCACAACTAACATATACATATGGAGGTCCTGCTAGTAACAAAGATTGCAAGCACGCACATTCCAAATGACTGCCATAATGTAACACATGGCCTGAGAGTTGCCCAAATGGTTGACATAATGGTATAATTACACCCTATGTTGTCCAAGGACACAACAAACATGTTGCCTAGTACTCTGTTAATGATATTGCTGCCTAACATACTTACCTTAAACACATGGCTTAATTTGCAATGGAATGGGTACCCTCACTCTGGCTCTGCCTCTACAACAAGGCTGCCTCAGCTCCCACAGTTATTCCTACAGCTTGTTGTCCTCCAAAGTGTTCTCACTCTCTGCCTATGCTTATTACCTGCAGCAGTAGCTGCAGCCTGTTGAACACACATCTCTATGTAAAAGTAGCTGCTACAGACCTATCCTGTGTCATGACATAGTCTCCTCACCCCAGTAATGTCCAGCACAATATATCAGAAAAGGCTTGTAATCTACATGAAGGACTTATATCTTGTTCAGTGGTTGTTTGTCATTGGCTGATTATACTGCAAATCAGCTGTGTTGGCTGCATTCAGCATTTCAGGACCACAGATTGGTTAAGAGCCAATCACCTGGTAATGAGAGCCATGTTAAAAAGACAAACAACTGGCTAGGGGAACCAGTCTGTATGAGACTTTCTTCAGGCAATAAATGCCCTGCCAAACACTTTATGTATCTGCACATATCAACAGAGGAATATTGTACTCAATCAGGTATGTAACCTTTTTGTTTACAAAATAATGCATTTGTGTGAATATACATGGGGGAATGGGGATCACAGCATTAAGCCTTTCTTAGAACTGTAATGATGACATGTCCTTGATCTCCAGATTTGTTGCACCTACAAAGGGCATACAGAACATCAAGGGTGGAATGTTTTTCATACATATGGCACACTGGTCTCGTGGGAATGTCCCTGTATAGTAGTTGCAATACCACACAGCTATTTGTTTGGCACTGTTGGCTTGACATATTATCAGGGGGGTTGTCCCTAAGGGACACACTACAATGGACTTCTGTGTTGAGTTTGTGATCATACAGCAGTATCTGTCATGGCACACACAGGAATAGCTGACAATTGCAAGTATCTGAGTTGTATCCACATGGTTAGTGAACAAACAGTGGGTAATGCCAGCCATTCTGTTCTTGCTGTATCTCTACATACTCTACTTCCACATATGTGATCCTGACATGTGTTCCCCATTTTGCTGTCTTTAAAAAACATGTATGCCAGACACCATGCCTCTTTTACTGTTGCTGAGAATGATATCATCCTGGAGGGCCTCCATCAACATCATGAACTCCTACTATCCAGGGGGAGGCAAAACAGGGAACAGCCAGCAGCACTGTGGGTTGACCTTGTCCGTGATGCGAATGCCATAGGTCACCAAAGCAGGACATATGAGCAGGTTCGACATCATGCCATGGATATGATTAATGCTGCATGCAGAAGAGCAGTAGATGTGGCCAGGGATTGTAGTGTCATTGGTGGAGGGCCTGCAGCAGAACAGCCACTGAGGAATTCCTGGTGAACCTAGGAACACATGACAGCTCCCAGGCATCCATCATGCAGTATATCATGGATGTGGGTGCCATAGTTTCAACAGGAGGGGAGAGTCCATGTAGGCTTAGTTTGATTAGCATTGGAATACTGTAGCATTCAGTGTGTCAGGGTGTAGATACTTTTACATGGGTGTCAGGTGTTTGTTCTGTGGGGGGAGGGGTTTTACTGCAGTTTGAATCTCATGCTCAGATTGTGACCAACATATCAATTAACAAAGTAACTACTGTAAATGTGGGATATAGGGACATATTACCCTCTTATAGTGCAATATGCGGTGGTGTTTACATTACCTCTCCCTCAACTTTTCACAGGTCCCTCAGGAATCATACAAGGCTTTGGTCCTGCTCCTGTAAGCACAACACTGTTTTGTTACAGATGTAGATTTACTGCAATGTATTCCCTAAAGTGTCATCCCAGGCCTGCTGGCTGGATTGCTGTACTGTTGGCATGATTGCCAACTGCACAGATATTTTCTGACTGTACACACTTTAGAGTCATACCTTTGCCTTGTAGGTGTGACAATACTGATAGATGTGACAGTATTGTCAAGACATTATGGATTGCCATATGTGTCAACTGTCCAGAGTCTTCATAAATATCTACAGTGTACCTCATTATTGCTGATGAGATTACTGTGTAAGGAGTTTTTATTTACAAGTAACTAGAGATGTTTGTGAGAAAAGTAATGTCTTCATGTCCTACTATATCAGGTTGGGGGTTAAACAGGTCTTTAATAGTAACAACAGTGTATACAGCTTTACATTTATTGCAACATAGTACTGCAGAGTATAATAGTTCATGTATTCATGTACTGCTTATCCCTTTTTTAACACAGGTGACCAGGGTGGTTGGTCTCTGTCCCCTACACAACCTGATGTCAGTGTCTCTTCAGACTCTGATGATGATGGTGGCCAAAGTGAGGCACAGTTGGGAGTTCAGGGGCTGAATCTGTCCCAGAGGTTTATATCCCTCTTCTGCCCTCATTATCTCTGCACACAGTCAGTATGCCTACATTTACCCAATTCCTGGAAGCTACAGATATTGGATAGTCAGAGGGTGGGGACATTGAACAGGAAAGTGTTTCAACTATGACTCCAGTGAGTGTAGACACTAGCCATAGCCAGAGAGCTGGTGAGGTTCCACACAGGCAGCTTGATAGGGATGCTTGTAGGGGGCCTGCTGTCCTTCCACCACTTGTCGCATCACGGGTCACTCCACATATGTATCAGGCCATCATGGAGGCATAGGCATGTTCCAAAAGGAACTCCAGATGAATGCTCAGGGTTATGGATGCAGCACACTCTGACATCCATGACTGCCTCCACCACAATGGTGATACCCTGGATTGGTTCACTGATGCACTAGAAAGAAGGTGGCCTACATCTACTGAGAGTCCATGTGGCCATGCTCAATCATGCTGCCATAGTGACAGTACATCGAGTGTCCCAGAGAAGAGTGTGCTGTCTGCACCAAGATGTGGCAGGCCATGGGCTCATGGTCCTGGGTGTTCCCGTGGAGGACATGGTCCCAGCAGACAGCAGTCACCATCAGGTACTAGCACCGCTTCTGACCTTGGCCATGGAGGTACCAGTGCAACTCCTGGCAGAACCAGTTCCTGTGTTTGAGGGCAGAAATGGTGAACTATCAGCTCCACCATGCACAGTTCACAACTCTTCAAAATACACACATGTAGGGCTAGCACTGAGCTTGATTGTGTTCATACACACACTCACACACCACTGTCAAAATCAGGTCACCTACAGACACACACGACACATTTCTATGGTCCATCTTGCCTGCTTCCCTTCCTGACTCACACACATGTTTTCAACCTATTGGGTCAGCCTAGGCCTCCTGCACCACCACACAACAACCTGTGCAAGTGATAACGGTGCCACATCTCTATCATCCTCATCATCGATACAGGGACACAAAGCTATGTGCCTGATGCACAGGGTGACTATATAAATTAATATGCTATTGTTTAATGCAGAGTTACTTTGCCATGCCACTTGTACTAGTCACAGGCAGATACTCTATGCTGACATTTGTAATGAGTAAGCCACATACTATTGTGTGCCTTATGTTGTATGATGTTGTAATGGTTGTATACTTACACAATGAAATGTGTGTCATGGACCTGTTTATGGTTCAGTTTCAGGAGTCTGTAAGGGGACACCTATGGATACACAGTGGCAATAAATCCATTGACATCACAGCACAGGAAGGAATCTCAGCACAGAAGACATATGTCTCCAGCAAGGTACAGCAGTATAGGTGCATGAATCCATAGGGTCATATGTGTATAAGAAGCCAACAAGGACAATGGTGACATGCAGCCTATTCATGCATCTCTCATCTATGACACAGTCTGATACCCTTGATAAGTGTCAACAGGGTTTCTGGAGCAACACATCTACAAGCTGTGGTGATGGAGATGACCCATCTACAAAATTCCTGTGTCCATTACAGACAATTGTCCTACACCAGTTATGATTGTCTTGTTCTTCATCCCATAGTGTAACTTGCACATGATGTGTGTTACAAAAGACGTGTGCTTCATATGCATGGGGAACTTGTTACATACAGGGTTTAGTGTCTGTGTTACATACTTGTCTCTCCAACATGTACTATTTACACCACAGTGGCAGTGTATGTGTGTATAACAGGTAATACATGCGTTAGTTCTGTCTTAGATCAGCAGGAGGTACACAGTGGGATCTAACACCTCCCTGTATGGCAGCCATACACATCCCCTCCAAAGTATGTAGGAGACAGACTGCACATGTACAGTCTTGACACAGACTGCATCAGACATGTTATCTGCAGTGTGTATTGGTTTACCATGGAACCTATGCGGCTGCTACAGTTGTAAGATATGCCTGTGTAGTGACATAGCAAAGGTGCCACTGCACTCAAGGATAGGTGATATAAGTGCCGAATATGGTATGACAGTGACAGTCTGGGATTTACATCCCATACTTTTCTGTATAGATTGTACAAAATTGAATGGATCCCCACATCCTACCGACCAGAGAAAGTCAGGTTACATTACTCTTTATGTTCATAAATCCATGGGTATTGGTTCAGCTGTGTGTGGTGTGCAGACTACTATATTAGATGACTTCCAAATTAATAGTATTGTGCAGTCCTTGGCATTTACTGTTTGTCAGTGGCTCTGACAACAACTGAATGTGTGCCTTAGGCTATCCTGGATATCTGTTGGTTCTGTGTGTGATTCAGTGACAACTCCTAATATGCAATCACCTGCTAATGTAGTCAGTCAGAGGTCACTGACAGTGACTGTGGCTGCAGAGAAAGGAATGGCTACAAGGGGTACTCTATTAATGATGTTTGAGTGAAGTCCACTGGTGAATGGCATCATTGTAGCATAGGTCTACTAAATGCTATCTTCCCAGATTATGACTATCAAACACTTGGCTATCTACCAGCTGACATACCTCTCTGTAAATAACCTGCAAAATTTCCAGCAAGGCCTGCTAGCTTAATGTTGTCAAACAACTTGTCAGGCCATGGTAGGTGGAATGCGTCATATTCCCATCATGTGTTGCATACTGTACACCTCAATGAAGTCCACCAGTTAGGGTAGGTAGGCCTGATCTGCTCTTAAGCAAAATAAACTGTGTTTGGTGCAGTGTCAGTAGGTGTATGACATTGTTACGGATCGTATCCATGCTAACTCCTTTCATGGCTTTACATATCAGACTGAGAGATCTGGGGACACTGCTTGGCACTGCATGCTAGTTGTCCTCTGTCAAACTAAGTATTGCAGTTACTTCCATCATGTTCTAAGAAAGAGTCATCCAAGGTGTTTGTATAGAGCACAGACAAACAGTGGAGGGAAGCGTAATATGTATAACCTGTGAAGGTAAGGTGGGAGGTTTTACACAGGTATTCTGCAGTTGGACACTACTCAAGTGGTGTGTACTGCAAGGACACAATTACCTTGGGAAGAATGCAAAAAGCAGGCGAGTCCTTTGAATTGCTGGAACCTGGCTACTACTACTGCTGGTCTCACCACAACCGCTACCACTCTGCCAGAGGATACCATGCTCCAATACTATTTCTGTCATCACACGCAAAATGTTACTATGAAGCTCATGATGAGTAGCAGGACACAGCCTGTTTGTTCATCCACATGGTTGTCCCACATCATGAAAGGCTCTGTAGGCTTCACATACTCTCCCCCAGGTAAATGCCTTGATTAGTGGCCTGAGCAATTTGTTGGAATTTGCATGTACTATGACTTCTGTACCAGGGTTGGTGGTACATCACTAGGGAACTGACCAGATAGTGATTAGGAGCAAAGCTGCAGCGTCACAATATTATGTGCAATATCCAGTGACACAGATGTCCAGGCTTTTTGAAACAACCAGGACAGTGGTGGTGATCCATCCTAGGTGACAATTTCACAGCACTTCATGCATCCTGCCCTTCAACAGATTAATGGTGGATGTCTGCTTGACATGGCTGTGAGGTCTACTGCAGAGGACTGGCCACCTTTGGCCAAAGGGTGTCCACCTGCCACATGCCCTTGGTATGCCATATTGTATAGTTATGTACCTGGAACATGTCTGCATTCCCATATCATGTCACACAACAACCAGTTTGCTGTGTGGTTGCGTTACAGGCATTGAATGCTTGCAAGGCCAACGTAATGACAGAAAAGTTGAACAAGTTGTCTGTACGTGCACATGCACAGGCATCCAAATCTTCACTGCAAGGCGTGCCTATAAACACTGTGTTTCAGGCTGTCAACCCCAAGGGTGTGGCAGCATGACCCTAACTGTGCAGGATTTGCACAGTGTCACATTTGTAGGTACGGTATTGGGACCATGCCTAATGACAAGATTATGGCCAATCTAAGGTCCACATGGCTGGCAAAGCATTGTATGGCACACTGTCTGGTGCCGTGTTACTTTAGGGGACCTACATAAAGGTGACATGTTACATTTCACCCTCTATCATACACTGCCTAATGATGGCATGCTGTGACGTACACACAAGCATGACTGTATTGCTAATGGTGCTGTCAAATGACTCCTGATGACATGTGGAACGTGTACCCGCCCCTCTACTCCTATGACACACAAACACAACTTCTGACAGATGTGACTGTACTTCAAACCTTGATTCCATGGTGTCTCACATAGCAGTCAGTAGATATGGCAATGAGAATTTTGCCAACATGCACAGCTCAATTCCTGCACCAACTACACCCACATCACACACACCTGCATGTGTGCAGCTCCTTACCAGACACATTCCCAAACAATAGACACCTCAGAAAATCCTACCTCTGAAGAGAACAGTACACATAATAGTGCATTATTACTGTCTCACCAGTCACACACCTGAGGCACAACACAAAAGCAGACCTATTATGCATAGGTGAGTACATCTTGAGACACATTGATGTCTGTGTCCCCAGGCTACATATGGGAAATGTTACAGTTAGCTGTGTGTGGGTTGACATAATATGCCATACCATACATTGCCACAACTCAAGGAATATCAGGTGACATAATGATGACATCATATTTCCTGCAGGTGTGTACAACTAGGGACATACATCACCAGACTGTATGCAGACATATGACTGAGCTTACACACTCTCTATCTCTTGTGGGTATGCCCATAGCTTTCAGCTGCATTTGACCCTCACCTAGGATGATGGCTCAATAAACACAGAATATGAGGGACTTCAATAATTGCCTTAGTGTGTGGTGTCATTGTAAAGGGATCCACTACATGTCTGCCTGGGATGACTTGATCAACAGATGTTAATGCTTTGCTAGAAATTGTCTTCATCTCTTACTCCTGGGATTTTGAGTACTGGCCAAGGGAGCTGACACCCCCACAGTGCATCTGATAGGCACTATCTGGAGGGAAACCTTTCCAATGAGAACGCCATCTTCATACAATATCACAGTTATGCTGCTACATGCTGGGAATGGCAACACTAAACACCACTCTGTGGAAGGTGTCCCCACCCTGGAATATGCAGATATTTGTGCAAAGACACCTGGTTCATGGCTGTGGACAGCACCACAGCCATACCAGACTACACATCCTTCCACATTTTCAGACCTCAAACTGACAGTCTGCAAGGTAACACAGGTGGTGTATACATATTCATTAAGGATAGAGACACACCCATATTTAGTGAAACACTATGTTTGTCAAGAGGCACTGCAGGTGCTATTCACTGCTGGAAGGGCACCTAAACAAGCCATTGCCAGCTATAAGAGCAGCTCCATGAATCCAGACACCTATTGTGCTCATTTGAATGTATGGTGTGTGTCTATCAAGATATATCAGTACACTATGGTTAGGGATGACATTAGGTAACCGCCAACTGTTTTGGTTAGTTGTGCTGAAGCTCATTTGCCCAAAGGTTTGTCCATGTCCTTAACTACAATGCCCTGGTCCAGTGGTGTGACATCCCCACAAGGGGAGGCAACATAGTGCGTCATGTATATGCCAATATTGGTGACCCCTGCAGCCCACCACTGTAAGGTCCTCCCAGGTGAGACCTGAATGCAGATCAGTCTCATTAAAACTATCAGACCTAACTCCCCCCTGCAGAAAATACAGAAATATACTTCAACAAAGCAATGTATTATCCCATGTGATGGTTTTACATAGTGTGACTGCACCTACCCTTCAGATGGGACAGGCAAGTATGCAAAGCTCTACACCTATGCATTCTGTAAGCAGCAGTGCAACTGCATAGACTTGGCTGTACCTGACAAGAGGAACAAGAGCTCCTCATGGCACAGCAAACCTGCATAGTGAACAAATGCCATTAGCAGGCTGTACTATTAGAGGTGGACATTGCTGTGTGATATTTGGGGTGAGTGTGCCTCCAAAACTGGAGTCACCATCCTCTCAGCTAAAACAAGCACATAGTGTTTGTGTGACATCATATAGAAACAGTATGTGACAAAATCAGCCTCCCCACAAAGCAGAACCACAATGCACACTGTAGTTACATGTGTACTTGTACATAACAGTACCACATATAATGGTTCTATACTCATAGCTAACCTGTTGTCCCACAGATTCTGCATCAACTTCACTCCCCTCTCCCCACTATAGGTGCCACATAACATTCCTACAACCTATCCCATATTATCTACAGAGCAGGTCATAACTGTCCTCTGTATGGGGGATACACAGTATCTATTTGGCATGCTAACATCCCAGGGTGCACCCTACATAGGAATGCCTTGCAATCATACTGTAACCACTGGCTGCATCCCAGCTGACTGGACAACGACAACTGTTATCCCCTTGCACAGAAATGGTGCATCCACCAACCACCGGAGCTATAGACCTATTTGCCTGAGTAGCCATATCTGTATGCCCAAGGGGCAAATCATCATGGAGCTGATCAGCAAACATATATGTGATCTGCAAACAGTTGACTGTATACAGTTTGGATGTCTGACAGGGAAATCATGGCTGTTAAATGTGGTGGACATATCTGAAGCAGCCACCAAGGACCTGGGTGAGGGGACATCACGGCATACAACCCTCCTGGATGTAGCCAAGCTATGTGACTCTATTCCTCACTCAGGCATCATTGACAAAAGCACCCATGTAGGCATCCACAGTAATATCATTATAGTGGTCACTAAGTGACTCATTGATGGTACACATACTTAAAAAAAGGGAAATCTGCCTCCAATAGCTGATCTGTAAGCATTAATGTTCATGAGGGCTCAGTCCTGGGTACCGTACTGCTTGAGATTCATTTAACTACGATACAAGTGAATACTGACTGTCTGTGACTGACAATGTTGGCTTATGCCTACAAACTGTAAGTGGTTATAGACTCTGTGAGTTATGTCAATATCCTACAAGAGGATATTGATGACCAAAGGCCTGTTGACATAAACTCCATGCAAATATATATGTAGTATAATTTCCATCAGTAGCACCTATGTTCCTGGTAAGTGGCACATCAGTCGTAACATGTGATGTACATATTCAGGGGTGATATACCTGGGCACACAGACCTGGCCACACAGGCTTACAACTAATGTACATAAGATCACCACATCTCTCCAGTGGTAAGATGGGAATCATATGTCATAACTGAGGGCACAGTCACCCAAAATTGACATACTCATAACTTCCATGTACTCTTCCCTCAGCATGCCAATATTTGAGTGCAATTGCCATTTGGTACTGTACCTTTCCAAGCACTATTGGCAATTGCACACAACACAATGGCCCCTCACAATGGAACTTCACGTCTTCTGTATCTGTCCGATGGAGCCAACAGTAAAACCAAATCAGACCACCATGCCTAAAATAATAAATAACAGGTTTTAAGGCGGCATAGACCTATTCACTGATTTTTATTGGCTCACAAAGTAGTTTTAAGTTAAATGGAAATTTGCATGGAATGGATCTGATGAAGGGCTTTGGCCTGAAAGCACTTGTCCTTGTTTGTTCTTACATTAAAGTTTTTATTATTTTAGCCATAGTGGTCTGATTTGGTTTTGGTGTTGGATTGTATTTTTTCTACAATATTGGACTGTTGATACTTCTGTTTTTTTTTTATCTTATCTGTCCAATGAGCCTCATCTGAAACCAGTGGTCATTGTAGCCTGTGGCATATAGACTACTCAGAGGTGATCTCTGACTTGCATACAGTGCAATGTGTGACCCCGCTTGATTGGATATGCTGCATATCTGTAGGTGGCATGGTACATGGAGTACTCACTCTAAGGACATTAACCTGGTTTGTGACATTAGTAATACATGCTGGTGGGAGAGATCTGTCTAGCTGACTTTAAGACACCTTTGAAACAGAATCCTGCTTAATGGCAAACAAAGAACCTCAGTGGATCTCATCAGATGCCATCTGTATGATTGCCTGGGTGACTGTCATTTCACCATAGGGCTTCTACCTGTGTCCTTTATAGACAGGGGCAATATGTGCTGATCATGTAACTAAGGGTATAAACTTGGCTAGGATTGTGAAGGCTGTAGGGCCATCATGCTACTAAAGTTCAAAGATCCTATGATTCCATAAGTTGATGTAAAATGCTGTAAAAGCCACAAACACAAATGTGGCTACATTGGGAATAACACCACTCCCACTTACTGTTTACAGGACTCAGCACAGCAGACACACACACACACACACACACACACACACACACACACACACACACACACACACACACACACACACACACACACACACTACAAGTTGGCTGCATGTAGATTAGAACACTTACCTATCTAATGGTGCACACTACAGATCACAGTACATGATGCACATGGTACACCTCAAGCAAACTATTACTATTTCTTTAGGACACCTCATGCTCGATGATATCAGCAGGCCTTGATGTGGTCAGGCATTTGGAGGCCCACATCACCTGCTACAACCAAAATTCTGTAAAACCCTACTTTGTTCTAAGTTACTGAGGTGATCATATTTATGTTGTACAGAGATACACATACACTGGAGCAAGATTAGAACCCCTACCTATCTAGTCTTTCACACTATAAATCACAGTACATATTACATGTGCCACAGCTTATGTCTGGCATTACAATGGTAGTGGGTAGTCTTAAGGTCGATGATGTCAGCAGGCCTTGTAGAAAAGGGCAGTTTGGAAACAAGCAGCAACTTACAGGACCAAAAATTGCAGAACTATTGTAGTTTCATAGTTAATGAGGGATTCTCAGTTGTTTTGCAGGGGGATACATGTGCATACAGACACAAACACACACTCAATGGTCTACAATGAGACTAGAATCTCTACCTACCTAGTCTTACACACTATAGATCCCAATACTTATGGCATGTGCCACAGCGTAAGTCTGACATTAAAATCGCAGCTGGTAGTCTTAAGGTTGATGACATCAGCAGTGCAGGTAGAAGAGGGCAGTTTGGAAAGTGTCAGCAACTTACAGGACCAAAAAGTGCAGAACTGTTGCAGTTTCATAGTTGATGAGAGATTCTCAGTTGTTTTTCAGAGGGATACGTGCACACACACACACACACACACACACACACACACACACACACACACACACACACACACACACACACACACACACACACACACAGTGGCCTACAGTGAGATTAGAACCCCTACCTAACTAGTCTTCCATACTATAGAGCACAGTACCTATCACACACACCATGGCTGCTGATATCTGTTTTAGACATGACTGCAGGCAAACAACTTGTGGATTACACAAGTGCAAGACTCCACAGAATATATTGAGGCACTGGAACCATGACTTCAGAAGCCCTACTTTGTGCGTGTGCCTCATTATGGTGTCTTCCATGTGTGTGTGTGCATTTCTGTTGAGTGTCATCATCCATGGTCCCAGGGTGTAGCCAGCATCCCCCAGTAAATGGCTATGTGGGATGTACACCCCTAGCAAACATCTGGCACAACTTTGATGAATGCCAGATATGGGAGTCCTGATAACTGCCAAGGCTGCCAGGACATACATTGAGAATAATCCTCTAGGCATTGGATATGACATGGCAGTTGATGGACTGGTACCCCTTGTGGTTGACATATATTCTATCTTCTTCACTGAGTGATGCCTTGATGTATACATGAGTGCAGTCTATGGTACCCAGTACTTCAGGGTACTTCAGGGTAATGTGCTACATGGTAGAAGTGTTGCATATTGCTGGCCCTCACCTCAGCGGTGAGGGGAAAAGATATGTGCTCACTGGCATGTGGTAGCATGGCATCCGGGAATTGGTGGTGTATCCTGGATGCAGATGCCTCTGAGACCCCCATCATGTCCCCAGTTGGTCTATAGAATGTACCTGTAGCTAGTATCCTAAGGTCTACACATACCTTTGTTTCCACTGGGATGGGTTCTCCTTTGTTGGCTCTGGGTCTGAGTTGAGGGCAGCAAAGCCCAGTGAGTTCTTGTAGTATGTTCCTGTCCACCCTGTAGCACTCTACAGTCTCCATCTCAAGTACCTCCTGGAAGGTTACCCTGGGCCTGAACACTCTTCTCCTAGCCTAGTGTCAGCAGCATCAGCAGCACTGACTTCAGTATATAGCACATACAAATGTAGCAGATCTGCAGCAGCACCTGGCATTATCTCAGTTAAAATTCCCAAGTCTGTACTCTAATGGTCCAGGGTATTGGGGGAAAAGCAGAATGTAGGGTGTATGCATACTCTATACAGCTCTGCTGTAGGTGCAGAATATGTGATTGGCTAACTGTGATACATTCCACCTGCTTAAAATATTAATTAACAGCATTTAATGGCCCTTTTTCAGTGCCACACACAGCAATGCGCCATGCAGCATAGCTTATACAAAGTTCAAGCTGTCTAACTGAATACATCCAGTTTTGAGAACATTCTCAGCCAGGCAGCATGCCATGCAAACATGCACACCTAAACTTAAAAGAGCTTAGAAGTGACAGGACACCCCATCCCCCAATGTCAGTCACATCCTGTGTAAATATCAACATGGTGTAAGACCCTACACAAAGAGGATATGCAGACATGATTACTCCTTTCTGCTATTCTGCGGAGTCTTGCACTTGTGTAATCCACAAGTTGTTTGCCTGCAGTCGTGTCTCATTTGCATACTTATCCGTGGTGACAGCCTAGAAACTACACACTTCATAGCCCTATCCCCTTAGCAACAGCAATAGGGACCTGACACAAGCTCCTATAATACATTTCTGTCACATACTATAAACTCCCTTTTTTTTCTATTAAGCATGTTTGCTCATGGCAGCTAGTAGTGGAAACATGCCGAGATTATGAAAAAAAAATTTAATTTAACTTCAATCTCTCTGACATACAGACTAATAGTTTTGTTCATATGTCTATGTGGTCTTACATTTTCCGGGGATTTATGTCCACATTTCTACAGTCTCACACCCTCTTTTGCCTGTCTAGACTTCTGTATGCGGAATTCTTCTGCATACACTATGGACACCATCATGGCGACTGAAAAGATGCCTTTCTGCATGTTGGATCTCTCCACCTGTCTCATTTGTATGAGATTCACCTGCTTAGGAGACCATTTGCATGCCACAGAAGTTTCCATGTTTGTGCGTGTATGTGCACCCCTAAGCAGCGAGTACTGAATCTAAAACAGCTCGCACCCATGTAGGCACTGTGACAAAAAAATCATGTAGGCTTTATTGAATTCCCCCTAACATTATTCCAGCAGCTAACATTGTTATGGATCTAGGAGTAACAATAGATAAACAATTTAATTTCAACAACCCTGTGTCAGCTGTCTTGCGTAGATGTTATGGAATAAAGAAGGAAATTCTAAGAACAATTTGGGTTAGCAAGGTGTTGTTGCTCTTATACATCACCAGATTATGTTGGAGCAGTATTTCTTTATACCAAATCCTGTATTTATAGTCTTGAAAGAATCCAGAAAAGTTTACAAGGCAGATTGTTTGTCGTTTTGGTTCGCCTTATAAGGATAGACTTAAGACATTAAGTTTGCATTCAGCTGCATACAGACTGATGAAAGGTGATGCTATATTAATTGTCATGTATCCCAGTAATACAAAATTACTTCAGTATTCTTTTTTGCATTTACTGATCAGTCTGTCACTACTAGCACAAGAATTTTATTTGTCAAATAACCTGTTGCTTCCTTTCAAGGTAAAGAGTATTTGTCAGATCCTATAACAAATATAGGAAACAAACCCTTCTTGTTAAGTATAACATTCTTATCATATTCAATGCAGGTTTTTTAACACCTTTATTAAATTATCACTTTAGCCCTAAGCATGCATACATTAACAGAAAACAAAACACATTTAACTTTTTTTTCATTTATATACATTTTAATTTACATATATTTATTTATTTATTTTATAGTTTGTTTACCAGGATAGCCATTGGGCCAAGAAGAGCCCATTTTCAATGGAGCCCCTGGGAGAAAAGCTCCATGAACAACAATATAATATGAAGACAATGCATTTACATTTATGTAATACTATTGAAGCATGATGGTATTACACAACATGACAAAAAATCCACGATTGGAGTGAAAATACAGTCAGAAAAGCAAAAGGTAAAATGATGCACACACACACACACACACACACACACACACACACACACACACACACACGCACGCACACACACACACACACACACACACACACACACACACACACACACACACACACACACACACACACACACACACACACACACACACACACAGACACACACACACACACACACACACACACACAAATAAGTCAATTAAAATAAGAAAAATCCATTGGTGCATATTCCTGATAGATTTGTTAGAATGTGAAATAACACAGGGTTGACATTACAGTTTTACATGAAATCTTAGCAGAGTTAAAGTAGGATGGAGGATAAGAGGTGCTAATTGTTGAATCGAAGAAGGGTGGGACAATAAGAAAAAAAATAGAGCAAGAGTAGGAGTAAATGAGAAAAATGAAGATGGTGGTAGTCAGAGAAGTTCAGTATGATGAAGAGAAGAGAGAAGTAAAGGAGTTTGAGAAATGGGGAAAAAAGAGGTGAGTCGTGTGGGATGTGAGCAGGAACATTCCCAGAGGGTTTTGAGATGGGAATGAAGCAAGGTCTTAAAGGTAGAGTGGTTGTCTGTAGTACGAATAAGAGGTGGCAGGAAGTTCCAGAGGTGAGCTAGGGATATATATATATTTTTTTCTTTATGACAACTATCATTCAGTCCAACCAAACATTACATAAATTGATCAATTCCTGCCTTTCCTTAAACTTCATTCCTCCTGAATATTAACTGGCATGAATTTCTCCCACAGGTTCCATTTATTTATATGTAATTTGCTTATTTCCTTTTCTAAATATTCCACTTCCACTTCTTTTATCACTTTTATGATATTCAGTACTTCATATACAGTTTAGATTTTGAATTCCATTTTTTACTGGTTGCTTTTATTGGCCACTACTATGTATATGAATTACCATGTCTAGGCAATTCAGATTCAGTGTCCTAGCTCTAAATAATCATTTCCTTAGTTATAGCCATTTGCTCCCCCAATATTTCAAACAGAGGTCTCGGTAAGGTATTTTTAAAATCTGCCAACCCATTACCGTCCCAGAAAAAAACATATTCCCAATTATCTCTTTCTTCCCCAACAAATCTCCTACATTTAAATTATGCTGTTTTGTTAAAAAATGTGCATTGTTTTTGCATTTTCATTAGTTAATAAGGATGCCCTACTGAAATTTTTCTTGGACCTGAAAATCCCTTCTATGACATCATAAAAGACTTAACCCACAATGCCTCACTACCTAATTTAATCTAGAGATTACTATATTTCCATGTTAAGTGCATAAGGAGAAGTCTCTTACTTCCTAGGAAGACAAGTCATCAACAAATTCTTGCAGGTGGAGTACTTTACTATGGGAAGTAACACATGCTGATATAGTAGTGACACTTCAGTATAAGTAAGATGCTACTTTTCTAAAGATGTAAGTTATGTTTATTACCCATAATGACCTACACTGTATGTAAATCATCATGAAATACCTACAATGCTATCATTTTGTGTTGTGGTTATAGAAAAAATTAAGTACACAGTGAAACTATTAAAAGAAAAATTCACATATTCATTTTTGCAAAATCACTTGCAACACTGACATGGGGAATCTCTTGCCTCCTTTTGGCTTCTCTCATTAGGGGTCACTACAGTGGAACATTGGTCTGCAAAACAGTTGACAGTGGAGTTTTAAGGTGTTCAGTTGCCAACCCGGTGCCCAACCTTCCAAAGAAGGCACATACTCACACCTAGGGACAATTTAGCATGTCCAATCCACCTGTAGCATATGTAGGAGGAAACCAGAGCATTCAGAGGAAACCCATGCAACCACAGGGAGGGTACACAGACTCTGCACAGAAGGCATCCCAGCCGAGAATCAAAACAGATAACCTCTTGCTGTGAGGTGGCAACACTAACCACTGCACCACTGCAAAACATGAGGAATATAACTGGAAATTAAATTAGTTGAAAAACAAAGATGCTTCACAGCATGACCAATACAGTTTATGAATAGCTTTCTATGCAGGTGTGGTAGGTTGTGGAATACCTTACTGTGTTTCATATATATATATATATATATATATCTTCATATATATTTTCAAATGGAAACATATTACTTCAGAAACTGGCAGTGCACAAAAGGTAGACATTTTATTGCACTTTATTCTATTTATCTGTCAATCTGTCTACATAGCTATTTTCTATGGGTGCAGTTCAGTTGACTGAGAACTGTTTTTGGGTGAGTATGGATTTTACTGTACAGCTTGATGATCGCTGAGTTCATTGGTTTACACTATAGTCCACTCCTGGGCTGTCAACTTTATTATAAATGTAGGGAATTCACCTTGGTCATGATGGTGTGAGCATTGACTTAGTATATATAAATTGGATTATATGGGAACAGAGTCTCTACATAAAGGAGTATGGAGGTGTGAAGCCTCCATCTAAAAAATATATTCTTTGAAATATTGCTGTAGGAAATGAGGAATGCTGCTGATCTGTACTGTACAGTTATTTGCTTAGAGCAACTACCTTATACTTCAGTTTTCTACTGCAGGATAATAACAGAATGTTTGTTTAGGGAGTGCAGTACTATTACTTCAGCACATAACAGACACCAGTAGGGAATGCATTAGTAATTCTTCAGCACATAACAGACACCAGTAGGGAATGCAGTAGTATTACTTAAGCATATAAAATACCAGTAAGGAATGCAGTAGTATTACTTTGGCAAATAACACCAGTCAGGTGTGCTATACATAAGTGCAGAGTATTGTATATTTATACCGAGTGCACTATATACTTTCAAATGGGATTTGGCACATACATCATCTTTGTACTTAGATTACAAATGAAACCTATATGGTTTATATTTTAAAACTTTTCAGTATGATGATCTGTGCCATAACAAAAAATGTCTGTTGACCAGTTAGGTTGATGTTATGTGCTTTGACAGACGCATGTGTCAACTATTGGCAATATAATCCTGAATGTCTTTCTATCTGTCTGTCTATCTATTCAGCTATATCTTTATTTTTATACCTAGTGAATGAATACATTTATTTTTTGTGGGTTACCTGAGCCAGCTATTGATTTCATTTTTTTATTATTTTTATTATTTTCAATTAAGAAAACTGATTGAGACACCGATATAACAGAGGTGGTAACTGAATATTTTAAAATTGATACACAATATAGAGCATTTAAACAGACCATTGATACTATTTTTTTTCCTTCATAGAAGAAAAATGTTCACTAATCTGCATATTCAAATTTCTGGCAGTCTTCCCTATGTAAAAAAAAACACAAGAGGTGCAAGTAGCAACATACACTACTCGGATACTATTGCAATTGAATCAAATTTGCACCTTAAACAAAACCCAAATGATCTAAACTATGTACTGGTCCACTATCAAAATCCACAAAGAAAATGTCAGTTAATCTTAGGTATATATGTGTTAGCCCTAGTACCAAACTTAGACATATTTTTCAGATTATCATTTCTCTTACCAGTAACATTTAGATCAGTAAGTATTAACATGTAAATGGATTTAAAGAGGTTTCAGGTTGTTCACAGAATTCCAGTATATATATATATATATGATAAACCTAAAAGTATTTAAGAGTTACCTTAAGGAGCAAATTGAGAACTTTCTATCATTGAATGATGATGGCCAGGTTAGTAAAGTCATACTATAGGATTTCTTAAAAATGCAGATGAAAGATATAATGGAAAGATGATCTAGTAGTAAAATGAAAGAGTGGGATAATGAGTTATAAGACATATAAGATGATACATAATGAAATTTGAACAAAGAAATTAGATAATACTGAAGTCATTAAAAATAATGACAACATTATCAATCAATTTTACCATATAAAGTGGAGACAGTACTAGAAAATTTTAAAATTACAAAGTTATGCAATAACTCCAACAAATTTCACAGAGTAGATGTTAAGCAATAAGGCACTAATTAATAATAAGCTTACTTCAGGCATATAGGACATGCTTATTATTTGTTTAAAAAAATTCCATGAAGATCTTAAATAAAGATAAAAATAATAATTTTAATGATTTCAAAATTGATACGTATTTAAAGAAGAATGCTACAAATAAACTTAATGATCAGCAAATGTTTCTGTTGAATAAACCAATTATCTTAATAGAAGTTAAAGATGTTTTTAAAAAAGGGTAAAAAGGCAAAGCAGCAAAGTTAGGTGGTTTAAGTATGAAATTATATAATTTGCCTCTGTTGAATGTTTTAGAATTACTGAGTGAAGTTTTTAGAATAATCCAGAGTGATAAAATAATTTCTCCCTCGTGGAAATTTTCTGTAATTTTACCTATATTTAAACAAGGAAAAGATAAAATGTTAGCTTCGCCACATAGACCTCTTTTATTATTAAATACAGATTGTAAAATATTTGCTTACATTTTTGCTGTAAGATTAAGAGATATAGGTCAATTAATGAATAAATATCAAACAGGATTTATAAACACTAGATTAACTTCAGATAATATTAAAAGGCTAGCAACAATCTTAGACTTAGCAGAATAATTGAACAAATAATTGGTTCCAATTAGTTTAGATATTGAGAGAGATTTAACTCTCTCAAGGATTTACCTTAAACAAAGGTAACAGTTGCATTAGAAGTTGAACCCTTAGCTAACAGTTTAAAAAGAAATGATTAAATTGATGTTTTAAAATTAATAAGGATTGTCAGTTTAAAATACAGCTTTTTGCAGATGATGTTTTACTAGCTATAGGAGATCTAAACTATTCAGCTGAAAAACAAGATGAGGAAATTGAAACGTTTCAAGAAGTATTGTTGATGAAATTTAATAATAATAAAACTGGAACATTAGTGTTAATTCAACTACTAGATTGTAAATTAAAAGATGAATACAAATAAACTTGGGAAGGATGAGAATGAACATATTTAGGAATAAAAATTTATCAAGCTGTGAATAAGATTATTAATCATGATTATGAAAGAATAGTCAAAGAAGTGTTCCACCTTATTAAAAATGGAATGAGTTTCTTTTTACCTTTGAGAATAGGTTAATTTTTATTAAAATGATTATATTACCTAACATTATATCTTATATATATATATATATATATATATATATATATATATATATATATATATATATATATATATATATTATATATATATATATATATATATATATATATATATATATATATATATATATATATATATATATATATATACAGGTGTGTGTGTGTGTCTATGTGTATATATATATATATATATATATATATATATATATATATATATATATATATATATATATAGTGTCTATATTACATTATCGTACGATTAAAATAGCGAAGATAATGTCTAAACCAGAAAATATCGAACACACAGAACAGCAATTTTTTTCCCAGGGAAAATATTCGCTGCTCCGCAAAAAAAAATAAAAAAAATAAAAACACTTAAACACAAATGTAAGTGGGGGGCCTCACCCCCCCACACCCCCCGATGTGGGAGGCTGTGCCCCCCACAACCCACCCCCACTTAAATATACCAACTTCAAGATCGCTCCATAGTGGAGGAAATGGCAAAGTCCTGAAGACGGCCCACTAAATCTTTTCCCCGGGAAAAAAATTGAAGTTCCGTGCCGTCGCTATTTTGCCATTTCAGCAGTATCAGATTGACTAAATAGCTTTCGCTATTTAGTCCATTTGATACTCTAATATAGACCCCATATATATATATATATATATATATATATGTACATATGTGTGTGTGTGTGTGTGTGTGTGTGTGTGTGTGTGTGTGTGTGTGTGTGTGTGTGTGTGTGTGTGTGTATATATATATATATATATATATATATATATATATATATATATATATATGGATTCACTTCAGAAGACTGAAAACCCACAATCTCGAATCCCATAAGACTAACACCCAATATCCTGAATCCCAAAAGACTGAAAACACACAGGATACAAACACTGAGTATAGACAAGACAAAGCATATTACTTTCCACCGAGTATAAGCAGGGGGACAAGCCCTCCCTGAAGCCCCACACCCCCTGCTACTTAAATATATCAACTCTGAGATCATATGCCACAGAATAAAATGGCGAACATACTATTACGTGTTTCATGACTGCCTGTTGTAAGCTTAGTAATGTTCTGTTCTAACTTGTTATACTGCAACATAACTCATGTTAGTGTAGTGAAGTGCAATCTCTGAGTTTAACTATCACAAGAACTATACGTGAATGTCTTTGTGATTTGCTTATGGACAGACATCTAGATGAACAGTTGTACCTTTTTGTTGAATGTACCTCCTCCCACTGTCCCCCTCATTAAAGGGTTGCGCAAAATAAACAAGTCCCTGACAGCACCGCCAATGAGACCTATAGTTGCTGGAGGAGGCTGGGTGACTGAGACCCTTTCTGTTTATGTAGAGGGGAAGTTGAACACAGTGGTTTTGTGTATTAACACAATAATAAAGGATAAAATAAAACCAAACAGAGAAATCAGCAACAAAGCAACAAAACAATAACCCACATGGCATCTTCCAAACTAGCAGCACTTTATTCAGTAAGCGCTTTCGTCTTACTAATGACTTCTTCAGACTGAATAAAAATTCTTCTTACCAACTCCATATATACTTAATTTTCATTAATTAACTAATTATTCACTTAAAAAAACTTAATTTCAAAAATGAAACACATTATTAAACAGATTATTTAAAGCAACAATACTCTAAAACATTTATATTCATGACTTCATAGAAGAACCTAACTTTCATATATAAATATATTGTGATTTAAAAAAAATTCAAAAAATGTAATGTTTCAACCTTTTCTTTTTAAATAAAGTTTAAAATTTTCCTTGTCATTAAGACCAGGGGGGTGACTTGCATTTAATATTAAAGGATGACTTTATTAGTGTTAATGATGCCTCTAATTTGTTGATGGTAACTATGGATGTTAAAAACTTATTTACTTATATTCCTATTGACTATGGTATTGCAGCAATAAGACAAATTTTGAATGCTGAAAGAGACTCCTTTAAAGATGATGTTAGCTTAATATATACACTCTTGGAAATGATTTTATGTAACAATGTTTTCCTCTTTGAGAAACAGCTATTTTTTGCAAAAATGGGGTGTTGCTATGGGCACCCCTTGTGCAAATTCTTATGCAAATTTAGTTATGTATTTTTATTAGTGTAAGCACCTGTATGAAAGTCCCCTGAGTAAGAACATCAAATTATACAGGTGATTTGTGGATGATGTTTTTATCTTTTGGGAAGGGGATGTAGATTCCCTTTTGCATTACATTGACTATCTAGAATCCACCACATATTTTGTCAGGTTTACAGCTATACATTCCTTTTGACAAGTGGATTTCTTGGATATTTCTAGTCTTAAAGATGCATGTGGTGAGATATCCATGACATTGTATAAGAAACCATGCTGGCATAATGGGCTTTTGAGTAATGATAGCAGGCATCCCATGCATGTTTTTACAAGTAAGTAATCTGCAGTGGTACAGCGATAGCATTGTAGTCTTACAGCAAGAGGTTCTCCTGTTCGATTCTCGGCTGGAGTGCCTTCTGTGTGGAGTCTGCATGCCCTCCCCGCAGTTGAGTGGCCTCTGAAAGACATGCATGAATGGGCGTGCCTTCGCTGAGGGTTGGGCATTGAACTGGCAACTCGGCACCATAAAATCGACTGCCAATCATTAGCGGACTGGAGTTCCGCTATGGCGACCCCTAACCGGGAAAAGCTGAAAAGACAAACAAGTTAGGAGTCAGTTTTTGAGAGTTTCTATGCTTTGTAGTAAGGAAGAAGATCTGACAAAATAATTGAATAACTTAGAGAAGCTGTTTGGGGACAGGGGCTATAATAAACAAATGGTGAGGAATGCACATCAAGCAGTTGTTGATAATCAGGTGGTGACTCCCCTGAATGGATCAAGGGTTGGACTAAATGGCACAATGAGTAGCACTAAGTATTGTGTCAGTAAGAGAGATAAAAGGAAGACAAACAAAAACTTCTTTGTTACCAATTATACTAGTGACAATAATATTGTCAAGGGAGTCATACAAAAATATTGGCATCTATTGACTTTAGATAGTCCTACTGCCGATATAGTTGGGGACACACCAAGCTTCACTTACCAGAACAACAATAACCTTAAACAATTGTTATGTAATGAGATATCGAGAAAGACACAGGAAGGGAGAAGACTAGTTACATATCCCTGTAGACACTGTAGTGTGTGTAAAGCTGTAACAAAAGAGCAGGTTTTTCTCCATCCCATTTTAACTTTTGAATTTAAACCCAGGTTTTACACAGACTGCACCACTACTAATTTGGCATATTTAGCCACATGTGATTCTTTGTCTTGTTTCTATGTAAGCAAGACCACACAACAGCTAAGGGATAGAGTATACAAACAATTCTATGACATCAGGAAAAAAGATGTCAAGAATGCATTAGCGAAACATTTAATAGATTATCCTGGCCATCAATTTTCATTTAGGGTTTTACAGTGTGTATATAAAAATTGAGGGGTGGTGATACCAATAACCATCTGGAATAGGTTGAATTGAGATGGCTATTGAGGATGCAAGCCCATAGATTTCCAGGGATTAATAGCTGTGTTAGTATTAAACCCATTTTAAATGGGCACCAACTTAAGAAATAGGTTAATCCATGCGGTATTGATGATGTCATTATTTATCTTAATTGGCCTGGGCCATGATTGGTTGGTGTGCATTATATAATGTGATGTGTTCTTAACTTTGTATAGGATCTGAAGAAGCATATTTTATTCACAAAAGCGCTTCTCCCTTTTGTATGTTTTGTTTTATTAAAATGAAGCTTGCTGTTGTGGTTGTCCTGCTGGTTCTTTTAACATCTAATAAGACTGCAGATTTTCAGAAGAAATTTAGAAATGAGTGAGAAGAGATGTTAAGTTTGATAATTTGATGGATAAGTAGATTTGAATATTCAGGGTATGGGAGCATGAAAGAGAGAGAGGTGCAATGGTGCTCAGATTTAGGGAAAAAGAGGATAAATCAGTAAATTTTAAAAGGACTTGAAGTTCCTTTTGATGCTGAACAGAGCTACATGTGAGAAGAGGAAGGCCATATTCCATTTAGGCCTCGAGAATACCATTGCAGTCACTTCAAGAGCTTGGGGGAAAAGTAGAAACTATATAGCATCAAAATAGAATAAAACAAACTTTTTATTGAGGTTGTTCATGTGGGGTGTCATAGGTTCATAGGTTTATGGGTGTTTACTAGGCTAAAGACCATTAGGCCCTTATAAGCCAAGCTATGCAACCCAAATGTGACCCACACATTTGATTTATATAGGGGGTGATATACTGACTGCCTCAATCCATAAGACATATGGGTTGCAGACCAGTGGTGAATTTCTGATTATCCATTCTTGAGTCTAATTTGCACTTTGTGACACCACTCTTCTGGGCCATTAATCAAGGAACCTGAATCTTCACCACTGACACTGTTGATGGACATTCACTCAGAACAAAAATAGATACACACATTATTTCCAGATGCAGCTCTCTGCACAACTTCCCTTAAGAACACAGAGGAAACACAATCAGTCCAGGGGCTGGGTTTCCCATTCTCTCCAGGTCCCCAATAAGACTCCCCACTGACACAGCTGTAAAGTTGAGTCCTCAGACGAGTGTTCCAAGCCAAGTTCTCCACCACCCTCTCTGTGAAACCAGTGCTCTGTGTCCCTGCTCCAAATAGCTGACACACACACTCCTTGAGATTTGATTTTCACACACACACACACACACACACACACACACACACACACACACACACACACACACACACCTGGGAAGGGCTGGCACAGATTTACTAGCTCTGCCCAGACTATAAGGTAGATTCACTGCCACCATTCAACTACTTTAAGGCTCTTACAAGGATAACCAATTATACTGAGTAAAATTAATACTAATACAAATGGTAGTGTTTGAACAATGCAGCAAGGTTTTCATGAGCGGTCACAGTGTCACCAAATAAATATAATTACTTTCAAAGGTTAAAAAATTTTCTAAAGGACCAGCCACAATAAAAAGTTTAAATATATTTAATAATAAATAATAAAAGAACATGAAAATACTGAATATATATTTAGAATAAACACCAGAGTTTTAGTTACAGGAGGCTGCCCACTAAAGTGTGCTAGCCTGTGTAACTAATTTATCACTGTCTCTGCATTTTCTGTGTATTTCTACAAAAAAACAAAAAAACAAAAAAATAATCCTTGTTTTCCCGCCTTTCTCGACTAGTTTAGACCAGTATACAGGCATTGCTGTATTCTGGGCTGTGGTGTAGTTCCTGTGTTGTCCATTACCTTACTTGGATAGAAGGAAATTTCTTTGCTCACCAGTGGGAGTGGGGAGCCTTGAGCAGCCTACCTATCCTTGGGGGAAGTGACCTCAGCACAAGAAGCTGTTAGTAATTGGTTGTTTGGGACCATTCCTAGCTCTTTTGTAGTTCACTGCTTAAAATCCACATTTGCACGGCTTTGCGTGGTCATGCGCATAGCGCAGCGCTGGTTAAACAAGGTTAAACTTGGTTAAACAAGGTTAAACTTTTTCTGGCTCCGCCAAGTCTGCTCTTCAATTTTTCCCTTAGAACTGTTCTACTTGCAATCTAAACAGCCTATACTCTATCTGAAAAGCTCAGCACTTGCTCCTTAAGCATTTTTTATACAGGTAAAGCACTCTTAAACAAAGGAAAGTACTTCATTCACCTAAATTCTGTTCAGTACCCATTTCCCTATAGGTCCTTTCTGACTCAGTTACACAGCAATCTTTTTCACTATTTCTAGCATGTCGAAGGGTCAGTTGCTGGCGTCCTCTCCTGTTCTGCTGGTGAATCTGGGAATCTTGAGGCAATGTTACAATTGCCTCATGTACACAGACAACCCTCTCCTCCTCCCAACAAATACAAATATATGCGAGAGATGCAACTATATAGCCAAACTGGAGGCTGAGCTCTCTCAATTCAGTACTGGAAAGACCAGTCAGGAGGAGAAGGTAACCACACACACCACAAACCCAGTCTCACATAGAACTATCACAACTGCAAACCAAACACATAAACACATAAAAACATACTCAGAGGCGCTGATTAAAAATCTACCAAAACAACAGAGGCCTCCAAAGCAGACACCCAAGCAACCACCACCTCAAGACATAGCACATGCAACACATAGTTCACAAAGTCAGTGTGCTAAACAGTCACAGCCCTTAAGGCCAAACAACATGCCAGACACACTTGTAATAGGTGACTCCATAGTCAGGCACACTGACGTCCCACTCACCAGACTGAACAAGGAGAGGGTCACAGTAAGCTGCCTGTTGGGAGCTAGAATCCGCCACATAGCACAAGCACTCAGGTCACTCCACAGCAAGTACAAATATGACTCAGTCATTGTACATGCCGGTGTGAATGACCTGAGACGTACCTCCCTGGACTAAATGAAAAGAGACATAGAGGAGCTCTCTGATTATGTAGGCCAGACTGGTATGACCCTGACCCTGAGCAGCATCTTACCCTCACCAAGAATGATTCCCCAGTACAAAGGCAAAATGATCAGTTTTAACAATTGGCTTAATTACTGGTGTCATTCTAAAGGGATCCAATGTCTGTCTGCTTGGGATGACATGCTTGACAAGCCATGCTGCTTCGCAAGGGATGGCTTGCACCTGTCACCCCTGGGCTTCCAGATATTGGCCAAGGCTCTTGCCACCCCCATAGTGCCTTTTTTAGGCAAGGCTCAAATGACAAACCTACCTCCCTAGAAAACACAAGTGGAAAAAACTTAAGGGTAATGCTGCTCAATGCCAGAAGTCTAAACCTCAAGATGCACGCCCTCAAAGCCCTCCTCAGTATGGAGAACATCGATGTCTGTGCAGTGACTGAAACCTGGTTCAAGGCTCCTGAGAGCACCCCAGCACTATCAGGTTTTACCTCATATCATGCTTTCCGGCCCCAAAACTTGGACAGAACCACAAAAGGAGGGGGAGTATCCATTTTCATCAAAGATACCCACACCTCCAGGTTAGTGGCAACGCACGAAGCAATGGAGACTATCCAGGTGCAACTAACCATAGGCAAAACAGCCTTACAGTTTGTAGAATGCTACAGACCACCCTCTCAAACTCAGGAACCCCACACAGCCTTCCTGAAGACACTGGAGAGTATGAATGTCTCTCCAAATACCATCATTTTGGGAGACTTCAACTACTCAAACATAGACTGGGAACATTACTCCAGCACCAACACCCTAGCCCAAAGGTTCCTAGAATTCATAAACTCAAATGCAATGGAACAACTAGTCACCATTCCCACAAGAGGAGACAATATACTAGATCTGATCATCACAAACATGGGGACAAAATGCTCCACACCGGAAGTACATCCCTCCTTGGTAAGATCAGACCATAAATTAATCTCACTGGAAATCCACATCCCGCCCCCACCCCCTGCACAAAAGACCACAGTGAAGAACTTCTCAAAAGCAAACTTCACACTTCTTAAGACTGAAGTGGTATCTTTCAAGGCCCCTGGGCCAGTGGAAACCACAACCCACACTGCTGAATCCTTTGCAAATGCCTTCTATGGGCACCTTCAAGAACGCATGGATCATGCAATCCCAAATAAAACCAAGACCCATTCCCCCAAAGGCAGGCGCCCAGTCTGGTGGACCCCAGCCATAAACAAACTTTACAACAGGAGGAGGAAGCTACTACATGACAGAGCAAAATCCCTAAAAGGGAAGGCATCTCTGATCAGTACTGGCAAAAAACTACGATCACTCATAAAATCATCCAAGGCCAACTTTGAGAGAAAAATCGCAAAAGACACAAAAGACAATCACAAGGCCTTCTTTAGCTATGTTAGAAACCTGGGTGGAAACTCCCAGATATGCTCAGAGTTAGTCCAAAATGACACAAAATACACTGAACCCACTGACATTGCCAACATTCTGGCAGACAGGTTCAGTGCAAATTTCTCCTCCCCCTCCCTCCCAAAAGGAGAAATAACTATCCCAGCAGAGTGTAGCCTCCCAAACATCTCAGATGCCCAGGTGAGAGCCGCCCTCTCTAAAGCTAAAAACACAGCATCAATGGGACTGGATGGTGTCCTGGGCTGTGTGCTACATGAACTCCAAGAGGAACTAAGCCCACACATAAGGCTACTGTTTAATCTTAGCCTTACTACAGGATATGTACCCAAAGAGTGGCGTATGGCAACAGTGGTCCCACTTCACAAAGGCGGTGCTTCTACGGACCCTGGAAATTACCGCCCCATAAGCTTGACGAGCCTGGTCTGCAAAGCTATGGAGAGGATCATTATGGAACTCATAAACAAAGACATTGGGGACCTACAGACATTGGATCCTACCCAATTTGGCTTTGTCAAGGGCAGATCCTGCCTTTTGAACTTGGTCGACTTTTTTGAAACAGTCACTAAGGCCATTGATGAGGGTAAGGCAGTTCACACAGCCTACCTTGACCTTGCAAAAGCCTTTGACACAATACCCCACTCGGGCATCATAGACAAACTCACCAGCTTAAATGTAAACCCATATGTCACAAGATGGGTTGCAAACTGGCTCAAGGACAGAACCCACAGGGTCAGAGTTGCTGGAGCTATGTCAGACTCTAAGCCAGTCACAAGCGGTGTCCCACAGGGCTCAGTCCTGGGACACCTCTTGTTCGGCATTTATTTTTCCGAGGTACAGGCAAACATAGGAGGATTGTGGCTGACAAAGTTCGCAGATGACTGCAAACTGGGCACCATAATTGATACTCCAGCGGACACAAACATCCTTCAGAGAGGCCTCATAGAAATGGATAATTGGTGCCAGAGCCATGGCCTTAAGCTGAATGCCAAAAATGTATAGTCATACCCTTTGGGAAAAACAAGGTACCGACAAATTACCACATAGGCGGTAATCCATTAAGTACGGAAGAGGTAATCAGGGACCTAGGGACCCAGGTTGACAGTAACCTCTCATTTGACACTCACATTGCCAAAGTGGTTAGGAAGACCTTCTATATTGCCCACCTTATCATGAAGGGTTTCACATCTAGATCAAGAGAGGTCATTATGCCCCTGTACTCTTCTCTTATCAGGCCAATGATTGAGTACAATGCCCCGTTTGGGATGTATCTCAACCGACACCTGCAGCAGTTGGAAAGACCCCAAATGTTCCTCACCAAGAGGATAAAGGGTCTTAAACATATGTCATATGCTGCCCGACTGAAAAAACTCCAGCTCTATTCAGTCGCATACCGCCTACTCAGAGGTGATCTGTGCCTGACGTACAAGGCCATGTCCAATCCTGAATTAATGGACATGCTCCACCTCAGAAAATCCAAATCCATCAGAGCCATGAGAACAAGTGACTTAAACCTCAACACAGAAATAAATAGAACGTGCTGGAGGGACAGATTCATAACCCAGAGGCTCCCTTCACTCTGGAACAGAATCCCAGTCCATGTTAGGCAGAGCCCCTCACTGACTCTATTCAAGAGAAATCTTGACGAGTGGATGGGAGATCGTAGGTTTACCCCGGGGGTCATCTCTGTGTCACTACTAGACAGAGGCATAGTAAACTAAACCCTAAAAGGGTGTAGTATTCTCATCCTAAGGGGTGGTGTAAGCCACATACACTCTGGCTAGGCTTATAAATGCCCTAGGGCAGATAGCCTAGTACGAACCTATGAACCTATGAACCTATGAAATATTACAAATAACACAGATGGATAGATTCACACAGATACTGAAAAACAGTACTTAGCTAATCTGACTTTATTTTCCTGACTGATCTAAAGAATTACTACTCTCTGGTTACTTACTAGAGCAAGGCAAGATGAAGTGGTTGAGTGATCCTTCTTTGTCAGGTTTCCAAATCAGACTGCCCTGAGACTCCTTTCTCATCTAGTATTAAAACATCATTTCAGTGTTGGATTACAGAATTATATCACATACATCTGGTCATCTGATTCTGGTTCCCACACTACCCCCTTTACTAGAAACCAAACCAGAATTTAGCAACTATGTGTCATAATACACACATAGAGTTTTACTAAGATGTGTTATAGCATCTGGAGGCTATAAAAACATGTCAAAAACTTCCACCCTTCCAGGGTAGGAATTTGTTTACCCCTAAGAACAATACAGTAGGATTCATAGTCCTGGTTTTCACAGACATTTTGTTTCTGGCACCAATCAGAACTGTAAGTTACAATCTTTACAGCCTAAACCAGGTAATTTAATTTCAGATTCTTTTTCAATGTTAGCTGCACTGAGATTAAACTCTTCTCTTCCATTATCCTCGATTACAATATATTCATTCCAACAATTACAATACAGTCTGAGATACAGGTGTATTCCTTTTCTGTCCAGCAGGACTGACTGTTGATACATTTTTAACACATGTAGCTTTACAAATATATTTTCAACACAAGCACCTATACAAACCAGTTTGATATACAGATAACATATAATTCATTACAAAACTCCAGCTACCTATGCTGGCATATGTTACACATCTACTGCCCTACTTCTCCTGGAATAGTTGGCAATACCTCCCATCATCTCATCTCTCCCCATTTGAAGACTCAAGCTAGTTTCTCAAATGACCCTGGTGAAACATTGTTTGACAGTTATGAGCCTGTCTGGGAATACATTAATCCATGTCCTGCCTTGAGATCCCATTTGCATTGGCAGTGATGACTCCACTACAGTGCTGCACTTTCATGTCATATGCGTGAACCTTAATAACTTGCCATTTTGCTAACTGGCTCAATGTAGCCATAGATCCCCCTCAGACTCTTCCTACCACCTACTGGAAATACAAAGCATCAGGGCCTCTTTTTCATGTTAAGGCTTTGTGATGTCAAAATGGTGCAGTTTGGGCCCCTTCCACCTGCCTAGCAGTTCTACCATGTAGTTAACATCACTAACCTTCCTTACCACTTTGAAAGGTCCTTCTCAAGCTGCCTGCTGATTATTGTGTACTGACAGGAATGAGTACCATAATCTGCTGTTCCACAGTATACTCTCTGGCTTGAGAATGTCCTGTCATACCAGACATTTTTCTGCCATTGGACTCCTGCCAGGTTCTCCTGTGCCAAGCCCATGAGCTCCCTAAGTCTTGCTCTGAGGTTTAAGACATATGCCACAACAGACTCCTTGTGGGATTCACACTCACCCTTCCACTCATCATGAATAAAATCTAAAGGCCCTCCTCACCCTATGTCCATACAGCAACTCAAAGGGTGAAAATTCTGTGGATTCCTGGGGTACCTCTCTGTATTCAAACAGCAGATGGGGCAAATATTTGTCCTGCTCTCTCTTAAGCTGGTCTGCAAATGCCCATAGCATGGTCTTTAGTGTAGAATTTAACCTCTCCACAAGACCATTAGTTTGGAGTTGGTAGGGGCAATCTTTAGGTGCTTCACTGCACAACACTCCCACATACAAGTTAACAGGTCTGACATGAAACTGGCACCACTATCAGTCAGTATTTCTCTCGGGAAACCTAACCTGCTTAAAATCTCGAACAAAGCATTTGCCACCCTCTCTACCTTGATGGAGGACAGAAACACCATCTCAGGGTATCCAGTAGCATAATCTACTACCACCAGGACATACTTCTTCCCTGTGGAACTTGGGGTACTCAAAGGCCCCACAATATCCATAGCTACCATCTGAAATGGCCTCCTCAATCACAGGCAAATGCATCAAAGGAGCTTTGACCTTGTCTCCTGCCTTGCCTACTTTTTGGCACTACTCACAGGTCCTGCAGTACCCTGTTACATCACTTTCAATCCCTAGCCAATAAAAGTTTTGCACAATATATCTTTTGGTATGCTTTATGCCAATATAACCTGCAAAAGGAATGTCATGGGCTATGGCTAGAAGTTCCAGATGGTAGGTGCTAGGCACTACCAACTGCTGTATTACCTCACCTTCTGGCCTTTCCTCAAGGGTCTACTCTCTCTATACAGTAACCCTTTGTTCCAGTATACAGACTCCCCTTTTCCTTGAGAATCAGGTGCCTCCCTGGCTACCTCCCTCAAGCATCTTAGTGTAGGGTCCAAGAGCTGAGTCTGTCTCAGCTCTGTCTTTGTGACTCTTCCCAGCTCCCCTTCTACAGGAAGTCTGGTATCTTTTGACAGCAGTGCCACACTGTCAGTATGGGTACTACCAATCACCTCTGCCCTTGCAGTCACTCTTTCCAAGGGAACATCAGCACCTGCCATCAATTGTGGCTCACCTTCAGACTCACTGCTACAGGGTAGCTCTGTCACTTAAATAGCCACCTCACCAGCCCTGGCTTCAGGTGTGGGGTCTGTCTGGGTCTTCACCAGGCTACCTGCCCCACATGTCTGTCTCCAAGCCTGTGTGCAAATGCATCCACACAAGGTACTGCATTATCAAAAGCATTCCCTAGCAAGACATCTGCAGGGATATCCTGAAACACACCAACTTGCTTGCTTCCTTTTCCAGTCTCCCAGTCAAGTTTAACCCTGGCCAAAGGCATTTGGAATGGAGTCCCTCCTAAAGCTCTGACTGGAATGGACTGCCCAAACAAGTGCTGCTCCTCTATTAACCTCTGCAGGCTACACAATGGTTATGTCAGAGAATGTGTCTCTCTTAGCAGTGGCCTGTTTTCCATCCACTAAGATAGGATATAAGCTCCAGTGATAGTCTGGTATCCATGTTGTCTCCAGACAACTTACCACTGGCATACTGTTATTCCCACTTGCTGGCTCCCTCACCTTTTGTTCTTCACCTTGCCTCCATGGACATCTTGATTCTGGCCATGTACCTGAGCTAGTGGCTTCCTCTGTTACCGATAGACTCTGCTGGAGTAGTTTAGGCTGACCACTGTGGGTTCCCTTATATCCATGTGCAGCACTGGGTATCCCCTTCTTGTGCAGTGATGCCCTGCTTGCTAAGTATTGGTCCTATTTTCTCCCCAACTCAAATGCAGAGTTACACTCCCAGTCTGCCAACCAGATTCTCATGTCCTCAGGCAAAGTGCTAAGGGCTTGTTCCCTCACCAAAAGCTCTGCCAGATTTTCAAAAGTGGTGACTGGATACTCACTCACCTACCTATGAAAATAAGTGCTTAACTCAGCAATATAAACACATATGCCAAAAAGTGCAGTGTTATCCCCTTTGGTAAAAACTCTGTACCCATGAACTACCACATAGGCAGCAATCTACTTAACACAGAATGCGTGATAAGAGACCTTGGGACCCAGGTGAACAGTAGTCTCTCCTTTGATAGTCACATTGATGATGTTTGTTTTGCTGATGTGCAAAAGGATCATCAAAACAAGGTCCAAGAATGCCCTTTATGCCAGGTAAAGATCACCTTTCAGAAGTCTATATGATGCAGAGTAAATAGTCAGGGCTTTGTTACAATCAGCATAGTGCATTGTGTTTACTCACTCTATTCTTTTTTAAGGAACCTTTGTGGACATTCCAGTTGCTGCATGTGTCTGGCCGGGTACATCCCAAAGGGGGCATTATATTCTATGATGGGTCTGATGAGAGCCATATACAGTGGTATGATGATTTCCCTCTTGGATAATCATCAATATAGAGGCAACAATTTTTGAAAGTGAAGATTAGAACAATATGTTTATTATGGCATGAGAGGAAGAGAGATGGGATGGAGACAGAGTTAGGTCTAGTGTTAGTACTGAATACTATGGACTTTGTTTTATATAAACAAGCTAAGGACAGCATAGCAGTCTTAGGGTAAGTCAGTTCAGGCTGAACTTATACAACATGAAGCCCTAAAAATAAGAAGACTGTCTATGTATAGAACATCATTAGAGTATAAGATTATAGGGCATGGAGTTGATTAGATGCTGTAGAAAGGGGCCTAAGACTGATTCTTGTGGAACATCAGAGAGAATAGAAGCTTTAGAGAAGAAATTTGAGCCAAGTTTGATTCTGAAAAAAATATTTTTAAGATAGGTTTGGGGCTTATGATGGTTTGGTCAAATTATGAGAAAGGTAGGCAGTTGATAAATAAATGATGGTTGACAAACTCAAAGGCCTTAGTCAGATCATAAAACATCATAAAACAAGGCAACTGTAAGTTTGCCTATGGCAACAGAGTCTGAATGAGTAAGGAGATCAGTGAATGAACTTTTACAGTGGGTGAAACATGCTGGATCCTTGTAAAACTGTTGTTTGAAGATGCCCTTCTCTAGTAGTCTGGCTAGGAGTAATGTAAAGGATATATAGTCAGAAGTATTTTTGGAAGACTTATTTATTTATTTACATTTGTTGACCGGGAGTGTCCAACTGGACGTAGGTCCATTTTCAGTGGAGGCCCGGGGAGAAAAGCTCCACAGTTAAAATAAACAGACAGTAGTTACATTGGATTACATAGTGATTAACAATTTGATTAACATAGCAATTAATTACAAACATATTTACAGATGAAGAATACCGCGGTGGTGGTGTTGCGGTAGCATTGTCACCTCACAGTAAGATGCTGTCCGGTTTGATTCTCAGCTAGAGCATCTTCTGCGTGGAAACATGCTTGAATGGGCGTACCCTCGTTGAAGGTTGTGCATTAGGGCTGGTAACTCGGCACGTAAAACTCAACTACCAATCATTAGCGGACCGGAGTTCCGCTGTGGCGACCCCTAACCGGGAAAAGCTGAAAGACACAACAAGACACAACATTTACAGATGAAGAACATAGTACATCAGTAGACAACTAGAATCTTTATCTGCGAAGTACATAACAGATATTAACAAATATTACAATAAGAAGTTCCTGCTGTATAATAAGTACTAGGCTTATGAGCATCTGAGCTTGCTATAATCAAGGTAGTTAGTGGGGTAGAAAGAAAGGTAGTGGTTGGATGGGGTGTGTGATATTAGAGTGGGAGTTGCAAGGGCATAGCCAGCATGTTTTTAGGTGTGCTTTTAGTAAAGTTTTGAAGTGCGTGCATGATGGTATGGAGGTAATTGTGGGTGGGAGGGAGTTCCATAATTTGGTTATGGCGCAAGAGAATAGTGTTTCACCAGCAGAGTTATTGGCTTTAGTGATCTGCAAGTGATTTTTGTTGCTGGATCTTACTGGTCTGGTGGTGCGATAGGGTTGGAGTAGATTCTGGAGGGATGGGACATTTAGTGGATGGTTTACTAGTTTGTGGGTGAGTGAGAGTTGATACCATTGAAGGAGTTGAGGGAGTTCAAGCCAGCCCAGTTCAGCAAGTGAGAGACAGTGGCGACTACGGTAGGATGCCCCTGTGGCGAATTTGGGTATTTTGTTGTAGCAGGTCTCCAGCTTGTTTAGATCGCATTGCCTTAGGTTTGTTATATATTGGAGAGGCATAAAGTAGGGTGGAGATAAGGAGGGAATTTGCTATTGAAAGCTTTGCTGCTTTGGTGAGATGTTGCTTATTTCTGTATAATGCTCCTAGTTTTTTGTGGACTTTTTTATGGTCATGGATATGTGAATGTCAAATTTTAGTTTATTGTCTATTTCCACTCCTAGCAATTTGGTGTGTTCAGTTGGGTATATTAGTGGTGTTGTCTTTTGCTGTGATGTTAAAGTGAGAGTTGTTTTGAATATGTTTGGTGGGTTGGAAGATGAGTAGTTTAGTTTTGTTTGGGTTGAGTATTAATTGGGCATCGGATAACCAAGTTTCAACAGAGGAAAAGGCTTCCTGTGTGACTTTTCACAGTTTGGGTAGGGACTGGGCTGAGCAGATGATGGTTGAGTCATTTGCATATTGTATGAGTGTGCCATGTTTGGGGGCAGATGCTAGATTATTGGTGAAAACAGAGAAGAGTAGGGGTCCAAGGATGGATCCTTGGGGAACCCCTATGGAGAAAGGTAGTTGGGGAGATATGTAATTCTGCCATACAACGGATTGTTGGTGGTCAGACAGGTAACTCTGAAACCAGTTGGTGACTGATTGAGAGAAGGATAGGTTATTGAGGACAGAGATGAGTTGTTTGTGTGGGACCATGTCAAATGCTTTAGATATGTCTAGGAAAGTAGCAGAGGAGAGATAGCCATTGTTTTTATGCTGAAAGATAGTGTTAGTAAAGGAGAGTAAGGTAGTGGTGGTGCTATGGTTTGGTCAGAAACCATGCTGAGTATTGGAAAGGAGGTTGTTAGTAAGGAGGTAGTCTGAGACCTGAGAGTGTATGCATCTCTCTAGTATTTTGGAGAGTGGAGAGAGAATAGCTATGGGGCAGTAATTGGTTAGTTCTGTGGAGGGGCCGCCTTTATGGAGGGGAATTATATGGAATACTTTTCACAGTGTGAGAATGTAACTTTCTGACAGAGATCGGTTAATCAAGATGGATACTGGGTAGGCCAGAGCATCAGCTGCAACTTGTAGGTATTCACTTGAGAATTTGTCTGCTGCTAATTTGGTGGGCTTAAGTTTAGTTAAGAGTTTTTTTATGTTGGAGGTAGGTACAGGAGAAAAAGAAAAAGCAGTGGGGAGATTACTAGTTGAAGGTGTGGGTTGGAGGGGAAGGGGGTTGTGTTGTTTAGTTAGTGATAGTATGGTTTGTGTGAAGTGTGTGTTGAATGAGGTAGCAATATATTTGGAGGAGTGAGGGATGTTAGGAGGAGGGGTACTGACTTTACCTGGGTGGAGGATGGAGTTAATTGAGGACCAGAATTGTTTGGGGCTGTGTTGGGAGGAGTCTAGGGCAGACTGGTAGTATTGGAATGTGTCCTGTTTTATTAGCTTTTTGACTCTATTGCATAGTTCTAGGAATTTCTGTCTAGTTGAGGGGGTTTTGGTTTTGCGCCAGTGCTCCCAGGCTTTATCCCTGTTTTTCATTTCTGACTTAGTGGTTTTCTGTAGCCATGGGGAGGGTTGTGCTTTGGTTCTGGAAAATCTTATGGGGGCATGGTAATTAAGGATGCTCAGGAAGGTAGTATTAAAAAATTAAACTGCGTCATCAATACTGAGGTACTTTAGAGGATGCCAGTTACATTCTTTGAGGGATGAGATGAATGTGAGTGGGTTAAAGTTTAGTTTTTTATGTATTTGATGGTAGATGACAGGTTTAGCTTGGTATAGGTATTTTTTGAGTAGGAATGTTGGTGAGTGATCACTGAGGCTATCTGATAAGCAACTTGTTATATATGACTGGAGGCTCTTACTGACTAGTATCCAGTCCAGGGTAGTGTGCTTGCTGGAGTTTTTATTTATCATGGTTGGCGACTGGACTAGTTGGATGAAGCCATGAAAGTTTACATGATGAGTTGGATGGTTGCCAGAACAGGATTGCCAGTTAATATTGAAATCACCTAAAATTATAGTTTCTTGGGGGAGATGGTGGGTAGACCAGCTGAGGAGGTTTTCTAGTGGAGGGATGTTTTGACCAGGTGGGAAGTAGCATCCAAGTATGTTGATGGTTTTGTTTTGGTTTATTTTGAGGTTGGTATATATTATTTCTTCATTGCCTATTTGTGGAGCTGATGATTTTAAGATCTGGATGTTTAGATGCTGTAATATTATAGCTACACTGCCTCGTTTCTTGTTTAGCCAGTCTACTCTTAGTATGCCGTAACCAGTAGGGAGTATTTGCTCACTGGTAATGTGAGGTTTTAGCCAGGTTTCTGTCAGGATGACTATATGTGGGGAGTACAAGTCTATGGTGGCATGGAGTTCATGGACTTTGTTGGATATACTTCTAATATTTAGGCTTAGTAGAAGGAAGTGACTTGGATTTCTATTGGCTGTGATATGGGAGAAGTTGTGGTTTCTAGTCTGATTAGGAGGACTGGGGTTGGAGATGGTAGGGCCAGGGTTGGGGTGGATGTCTCCACTTGGGACTAGTTTTGATATGCATGAGGTTATTAGTTTTCTCAGTTTTTGAATGTTTTTGTTTATTAGGGAAACTTTATGATTGTGCTATGTGGGTAATAGCTATGGTGGGAGGGTTACTATGTTAAGTTGTAAGGATGCTTTATGTTTGAGTAATATAGTTGATAGAATATGTGGGGTGTGCATAGGAATGGTTCTTGAGTTGGTGGGAGGGGAGCTGAGTGTGGGTGAGACATGAGTGGTGGTGTGAGTAGTAGTACAGTGGTAGTGGTTGAGTGGGGGAATTATGGAGCTTTGGTAGGATGTAAGATATGCAAGGAGTGTGCATGCAGTGAGCACAGGTAAGGTATGCTTGTACATGTTAGTTGAAGAGGTGTGATAGTAGTGGGAAAATGGCGGAGGTAGTGTTGGGTTAGTGCTGTGGTTGGCTATTGGAAAGATGGGAGGGGTTTGTGAGTGTAATAAAGGTAGGACCACTGGGGGTGGGAGGGAATAGGGGGCAGAGTGGAGAGTGAAGTGGGTAGAGATTAGTAGCTCTTATGAGGGGGCTGGAAACAATCAGGTAACAGAGTAAACTGATAAATGAACATATGATAGTGACAAAGGGTGGTTGTAGTTTTAAACATGGCGCCTGCCACAGGAAATATTTATTAACTTTGGGATTGGCTTAAGGTAATAAACAGGGAAGGGGGAGGGGGAAAACAAGGGTGTGAGCAGGCAGTTCTTTTGTACTGCTGCTAATGAGCCAAAGCAAAGACAAGTTTGTGTTTAAGAAACAATCAGAATTGACCAAGGACTACTCTGAATTGACCAAGGACTGCTCTGAAACTGTAAGTCATTTCTTAACCATTTCTCAGGTGGAAAAACAGGGTAACCTTGTATCAGTAGGCTACTGTAGTCTCAGTTTAAATTAACGAACACACAGTATTGATCAGTTATGGATACTATTTGCTAACAGAAGGGAATAAGTGAGAAAGTGGAAGATGAGTGTGTGTGTGTGTGTGTGTGTGTGGGGGGGGCTGCTTACAAGCCAAAGCAGAGTGCTCTCCAGGGGAAAAATGAATATTGGCTCAAACAGGTAGACACATACTCAAAGTTAACTTTAGCTGTTTGCAGACAGTTCAGACCCGGACTGCGCTTTTCTTATAAGAATGACAAAGGTTGTACCACAGTTGAATACTTAAGAGTGGTGTTAGGTCTAGAAAAGAAGATCAGTGAGAGAAGTAAGCACTTTTGAGATGGTAAAGATCTATTAGATTACAAAAAACAAACGGAGCAAATAGCTACTGCATACAGGAAAATATATGTCTTGAAACAACTACTAGTATATGCAGATACTGAGCCAGTGGAAAAACATCTGACTTGTTTTTAGGTAGGGGAATAATTAAAGCAACTTTCCTAATTGTAAAAGCCCAACTATGTAAAAGTGAGAGTATTCTGTATGTTTGTTTCTCAGATGACAAATATTCAGGTAGCTCTCCATATAGTTCATCTACTGACTGGTTGCCTCACTGCTATTCTGTGTGTTGGATTGTTTCTCAGCTGACTTTATTTTCAAATACTTATGACTTGACTTGCAATGCAACCACCTGTGTTTTGTATTACTGCATTTTCTCACTTGCACAATATGTTGAACCTGTTAACATCTGTAGCCTTATGATGTGGCTGAAATCAGTCAATAAAATTTACAAATGAATTATAGAAATGAATGAATGAATTCAAGTCTAAATGAATAAACAAACAAATGAATAAATGCATATATCCATATCTCTTAACCTCTTAGCCCAAGAAATCTGGACAAATCCTGACATAAACTAAGGTCGGGTGGTACAATGCCAGGGTAATCCTATGGGCTAGGCTTATAAAGGCTCCAGGGCCATTAACCTAGTACACACCTATGAACCGATGAACCTATAATGGGGGCACAAATGCCCCAAAACAGGGACAGATTTTAAGTATTGCTCTTATAATCTTAGAAAGTTGCTGGAATAACATGGTATGTATTAAACAGGATTTTCTAAAGCATATGAAGTCTGAAACTCAAATGTACAACATTATTTACTAATTTAATTCCTCAAATCATCCCAGTAATTTGCAAGAACACCAAACATTTTATGAGGAACAGACTGAAAGTTTTGAGGCAAAAATCTGGACATTCTGCAAAATTCTGGGCTTATATCTGCTGGCTGTCTTGTAAAACGAGTATGACACACAGATTACAAAGTAAACTAAACTACTATAACAAAAACATGACTAATTAGTTTTGATAGAACATTAAAAGTAATTAAATCCAGAGACAACTATTAGTTACAAGTGCTTTCATCCTATAAATGACTTCCTGAGACTAATTACAAATAAAACATTTCAAAAAGTTTTATATAAAATGGCATTGTCTTTTGCACCACCTTTCTCATTCTTAATTCACTGACACCTGTATATCTTATCAGGTAGTGATTGCCTAACATCAAAAGAAGCTTACACTTTAATGTTACCATATTACTAGTGTATGTTCTTCTACTTTTTCAGCCAGCAGTTACCTAATATGTATTTTCCTGAATTGTGTCTTTCCATAACATTATCATCTTTCTAATTATAATCAACTATCTCTTCATGTCATTATATTACTTCTGCCTATTTTGGCTGCAGAAAACTCTATTTCTCAGCTTCATATGTTACTCGAAATATAGTCAATATTTTGAAAACTATGTATAAATTGACTTGACATAGGGTAGCCACTTCTGCAAAGTATCTTGCTACGTTTAGTTTATATTGTTTCTTAGTCATAGCTTATCCTAGTAATATTCTACAAATGTATCTCAATCTGTTTATGTTTTATCTGTTGTGGGGATTTTCTCCCATTGTATATAATTTACATATCAGCTATTGTAAAATTTGTTTGCGTGTTTTGTGGACATGTTCTCTCCACCTCATTGTAAAATATTTAATCTGTAGTAAGGCTTTTCTCTCCTTGTATATAATTACTCATCTACTGTTTAAATGCTTTTGACTCTCTTGTGGAACTTTCCTTCCTGAGTTTCTGCTGAAAATGGAAGATTGACTCCGTCGTCCTTTCCCAATTACCAAAGGGCAAATAAATAATCTCCACTTAGATTGCTAAACCTTAAGTTACCCCTTCTTTCGTATCTAATTGCTTAGTGCACACTGCAGCTCTTAGGATGTTAACCCATTTTTTTCTACCAAACCTTTAAAATCTGCAGTATCTAGTTCAAGACTACCAATTATTGCAGAGCCCACATTCTGCCTCATGGGATTAATGCTTCTGTTTTACTTCTGGTGAGAGACGGAGCATAGTGATATTATTTCCTGGACACGCTGATCACCAGAAAGCCTGATAACTACATCATATGTGCCAGCTTGGAATGTGTGCTTATAGTTATACTTACCATTGTTGAGAGAAGGATCAGAAAGCATTGATTCATGAGTCTTTCTGTTTGGGCAGTTAGAGTGTGTGTTGGACTTCCTGATTGGTCTGGTTGTTATTCAAGGCATCTACCAGGCAAAGGCTACAACAAGCCTACAGACCCTTGCATCATCTGGGACAAGACTGTTGATTAGCAAGGGGCCTGTGGCCTGCTTCTCATCTTGGGATTAGTGCTACTGTTTTGCTTCTGGTGAAAGAAGAAGCAAAGGAGCATTGCATCCCAGCCAATCAGGCGAATCTCCTCTTTTCATCATTTTTGACAAAGCTAATTCTTTCTTTTCATTATGTATTGCTGATTGGCTGAAGGCTGTCTAACCTAACTTCCAAATACCCCCCCTAAATATTTCACCCACAAATCATCAGGGTCTACTTCTTAGCTTCTCCTCAAGTGTTAGGCAGTGCCCTGTTTAGATGCAAACACCCTGAGTTGATATTTTTCCTGTAAAAGCACCCTTGAAATTACACCAATACCTGGTTGCACAGAGGGCAACTAGTTTGCAGTGACAATCACTGGCCCCAAAGTTGCAAACCGCATACTCCTGACATTACTTTATATTCTCAGTGAAATAGTCTAATCAATAAAAAAGGGTCTGTTGCCATGGATATGAAGTTTACAACTGTCTCTGTTAGAATCTTTGTGGATATGGGCATCCTGAGGCAATGCAGAAATTGTCTCATGTTTCCTGACAATCAGCTAATTCTCAAACAAACTGATATGGCATGTAAGAGATGTTATTTATGCAATTTCACTGGATGCAAAGGTCTCACATAAAAGCACTCCTAATGTCAGTCAGTAGTACACATGCTGCACCCATTACACACAGTCCAAAGCAGAAATATAGACTCACATATGTTGAGGCATGTAAAAGCAACCTTTCTAAACCACAAAGATTTTCTAGAGGAAGTACACATAACAAATATCCTCAGCAGCCCTGAATGCACTCTTTCAAAACAACACCTACATCAACACATACAGCCACATTGCATGTAACAAGCCACCACACAACCCAACATTCTGGCCATTGTGACATACACTCATGTCCCTCCAGCTGAGTAAGGAGAAAGTCAGAGTCAGCTGCTTATCAGGAGCCAGCGTCTATCACATTATGCAAACACTCAGGTCATTGGATAATAAAGTACAAGCATGACTCAGTCATAATTTAAGTGAGTGTAAATGGCCTGAGGCATACCTCCAAGGATACAAACCAAAAGGACATTCACAAACCATGGAAAACAAAAACTTTAATGGGCTTTAAACCTAAGTACAAAAAATGCTAAGTGCTTGCATTCCGAACTCTCAGAACTTCATCAGACATGTAGAAACATATTCCCATAACTATTTAAATGTTAAAAATTTGAATCATGTGATCCCAGTTAACATCAATTAAAACCGATTGAAACCATGTGACCTGCAAGAAAAAGCTTCATAAATATACATATATAAATATACATAGACAGTAAAAATCCTTAAAGATCAAAAAAAGAAATACTGAAAATCTTTAAACATTAAAAGGAAAAAAGAAAATTAATATCAATGAAAAAATATATTAAACAACCCAAAAAGTAAGCCAAAACAAACCTATTCCATTTCATCTTGTTAATGCCCTCAGTTTCAGCAATGGAGCAATTCAAATGTGATAATTTAGTCCTGGCCATCTATAAGAATTAAAATATAGCTGGCAGAACAGTTCAAGTTTTTCAACTCCCATGGGACTCCCCTAGAATTATGTTCCATTTTCTCCACTACCATAAACCTAAATCTATGATTATCAGAATCCAGTATATGTCTACACAGAGCTTTAGTAGTCCTATTTTTCCTAATATCGTATATATGTTCATATACTCTCTCCATAAGCTTACGTCCAGTTTTCCCAATAAAATAACAATTACATGACTAGCATACAGCAATTTAAACCAAACCAGCACTTTCACAATTATATTTTCCCTTCAGGAGGAATGTTTTACCCTGTAGCGAAAATCTATCCCCCACCTGTATAAACCTACAGCAACTACACCTCCCACATTTAGTCATCCCTGGGGGCACCTCTACAAACCACCCTGACCTGTTCAAAAATGTCTTTTAAATTCCTGCCCCTTCTATAAGCAATCAGTAGTTTATCAGTAATCCTGCTTTTGACAAACACATCCTCATATAATACTTTCCAGTTCTTATACCTCCCTAGACTATATGGAGAGAGACATAATGGAGCTCTTGGAATATGTGTCCCAGGCTGGTATGAACCTAGCATTGAGCAACATTTTACCTACTACAAGGGTAATGTCACAATATAAATAAGAGATGACTAACTTTAACAATTGGATTAATTGCTGGTGTCATTCTAAGAGGGTGTAATATTTGTCAGCATGAAAGGAGATGGTCAACAGACCACGCAGCTTTGCCAGGTACAGTCTGTACCTCTCCCCTCTAGACATTTGAATATTATCTAAAACATTGTCCTCCCCCATAGTGCCTTTTTTAGGCAATGCCAAACTGAACATACTTCTGACATAGCAAATCAAAACCAAGAAAATCTAAAGGTGTTACTGCTCAATGCTAGGAGTCTAAACAAAAAAACTCCACTCCCTACAAGTTCTCCTCACACTAGAGACTGCTGACATCTGTGTAGTCACTGAGACATGGCTTAAAGCCAAAGAGAGCACACTGACAGTACAACTCTATAATGCCTTCAACAGATTTAGACCAGCTACTACACTGACAGGTACTAAAGGTTTAGGTGTGATTTACATAAAAAATAAATATACCTCAAGGCTAGTCAAAACAAGACAATGCAAATGAGCTTCTCCATGTTCAAATCAATACAGGCAAAATCCAGTACCACTTCCTTGCAAGCTATAGGTCCTGCTTTATGACCAAAAAACCCTCATAACATGTATTTAAACGTATTTGAAACAGTCACCATCCAACCCAATACCATATTCAGGGTCAACTTTAATTACCCTGCTATTAACTGGGAATCTTATATAACACCAAACGGTAGAGCTACCCACCCAGCAGTGTACACCTTGGCTCTAGATGACTGTCACTGTTGAAGTGACATCCCGTACCCATATGCAAAAATGGAGAAAAGGGGGGTTGTGGATGGATGGATGATTATACAACACCAAACGTGTAGGCACAGAGATTCATGGAGTTTGTAAACACAAACTCTCTGGACCAGATTGTCAATACACCTACCAAGGTGCAAACATACTGGATCTGGTCATCAATATTATGGGAAAGTGCTGCACAATCCCTAGTATAATGTCTTCTGAGGTAAGGTCAGACCACAAAATGGTCTTCTTTGAAGTAAAAATAAAACCCAGAACCCCAGCTAACCTTAGAATGTTCAAGAACTACTTTAGGGTTAACTTACTATTATTAAGTGATAGCCTGGCAAAATTTTCAAGCCTCCATAAACCCTCATAACACTGTTGTATACATGGAACTGTTCACAGAAACCCTATACAATCATGTTAATAGCTGCTGACTAAATCTGAAGGTGATTGCAAATCAGGAGCAGTTACTGAATCCTCCACTGGCACAAATGTTCTACATGAGGAGATGACACAGACAAATAACTGGTGTCAGAGCCATGTATTAGAACTAAATGCCAAGAAATGTATAATAGTATCTTTTGGGAAGTAATCCACTCCTAGTAGCTATCATATTTACAACACGCCCCTAAGAGCAGACCCATTAGTTAAGGACTTGGAGATTCACACAGACAGCAACCTAAACCTTTAACCATTATATGTCTACAGTAATGAGAAAATCATACTATGTTGTGCAACTTATAAACAAAGGTATGGCATCCACGTCCAAGGAGGTCATTGTTCCACTGTATTCTGCATTCATTAGACCTGTCACTGATTACAGTGTCCCCTTTGGTATGTACCTAACCAGACACATCAAACAACTAGAACATCCACAGAGGTTCCTCAATAAAAGAATACAGGGCATAAATAACATGTCTTATGCAGACTGTCTCAGGGCCTTATTCCTGTATTCTGTCTCCTACAGACTGTTGAGGGGAGATCTATGCCGGGCATACGAGATACTGTCAGACCCCATCCTGACGGACCTCCTGCATATCCACCAAACAAACAGCACTAGATTTGCTCATTCTAAAAATGTAAACCTTGCCTGTGATATAAATAGGATCTGCTGGAGAGACAGGTATGCATCACAGAGACCACCCTGTCTCTGAAGCAGGCTCCACAGAAAATTCACCTCTAGTTTGCCACCTATGTCTCTGATGGACACAGGCAACCTGTAAATGGTTCATCTCCCAGGCCCTTGCTTGTAAATGTTTCATCTCCTAAGCCCCTGCTTACACTAATTAAGGATACTAGGACTTGTCAGAGACTTGGGATGTATGGCTAGGCTTAAAAAGGCCATTGTGGCCATTAGCTTAGTACACACCTATGAACCTGTAAATAAGTAAAACAACATGGTATAATTTTACATAATACTCATAAATATAAAAAGGGAGGCGTGTAGACAACAGTGCCTCAACAATGTTTTTCCTCAATTTCTTCAGCACTAATAAGTCATTAGGATCAACAAGCCAGATAGTTAAAGTGCTTAAATAGGTTACTCTTAAGCCTTAGCCTTTAAATGAACATCCTTTCAGAATACTTGGAAGGTCATTTTCAAGGCCATGCTACAATTTACTGAAATTTTTAGTGGTTAGAGATGATGATTTAAGATCCTTTGTTCCTTTGTACATCTCCATATCTTATGGTGCCTCATCCCAATTACATTTTTAAGAGGCAGTTTCTTAGCTGCCATATAGATGGCATCAGATGTGAGGATTCTGATTGGTTCATCACTTCCACCATTCATGTCAGTTGACTGGATTGCCAATCTCTATGACTGATTAGTGATAAAGAAATTGTAAAAACATCTTACTAGGACATCATTTTTAACACTCCCCCTCCTTTCATATTCATGAGCATTATGTTCATTATATACTCCATTTTATGTAAACATTTTGAAATACTTTGCTTATAACCAGTCTGTGGAAGTCCTAAAAACAGAATAAAAGTGCTTGCTTAACTAACATCTAACTCTGGACTAAATTACTTTTAGTGTTCTATTACTTTTAATTCTGGCTAATTGTAGTTAATTAGTTCTGGCTTCTGGAATAAATGACTTTTAGTGTTTCATTGCTTGTATTTAATTACACAAGTGTGTGTGTGTGTGTGTGTGTGTGTGTGTGTGTGTGTGTGTGTGTGTGTGTGTGTGTGTGTGTGTGTGTGTGTGTGTGTGTGTGTGTGTATGATTCCTCTCAACTATCCATATTTTTGCCTCATTTTGGTCTTTAATTGCTTATAGTTAATTACATGAGTGTGTGTGTGTGTGTGTGTGTGTGTGTGTGTGTGTGTGTGTGTGTGTGTGTGTGTGTGTGTGTGTGTGTGTGTGATTCCTCTCAACTATCCAGATTTTTGCTTCATTTTTGGTCTGTTCATCATAAATGTGTTGTTTCTACCAAATCTTTGAGGACTGAAGCTCCTGTCTGGTGCCATGCAGAGTTCTACAGCAGCAGAGAGACAAACAAGAGACTTTGGAGTGATTAAGTATCATTTTTCTGCATTTTTCTTGCTGCCTTTAGCTAATTCCACCTAAAACACAGATTTTCTAGAGTTTCTGTGATTTAAAAAGCTTGTTTCAGCTACATATTGTACTTATTTTACTGCCTGCACTTTAACAAAGTCGTTTTTGTGTTTAAATTACGTTTTTAACTGTTGTAGGCTACACACTCAAGTGTGATAGACATTTTTGTGCATTTAAAGTGTTTTTTTGATTGTATCTGCTTTATTTTCTAAAAAAACAAAAAACAAAAAAATATATACTTGTTTTCCCACCTTTCTAAGCTAGTATAGTCCAGTTTTCAGGTTAGTGCTGAATTCAGGGCTGTGTTACAAGTTTCTGTGTTTGCCCATACCTTACTTGGATAGAAGGAATTTTCTCTGTTCACTGTGAGAGAGGGAGCTTTGAGCAGCCTATCTGTCCCTGAAGGAGTGGTTTCAGCCCAGAAATTAGAGGTTTATTGGCCATTTTTGAATAATTTCTCTCTCTTTCATTTCCCCTGATATAAAACACGCATTTGCCCGGTTTTGCGCGCCGGACAGCACCGGTTAGCTAGGGTATAACTATTCCCGGCTCCACAAAGTCTACTTTTCAATTTTTCCCTTTGAACTAGACAAACTTTCAACTTAAGCACTCAAACCGTTCACTTCTCATACCGGCACTTGCTCAAAACTCATAGCAAGCACTAATAAACCTTAGCACTAGACCCCCTATACTATAGAGAAAGACAAGGGTCTCTATTCTACCTTACCAGCCAATCAGTAAAACAGTTCACTGTACCTATCCAGGCATGTCCAAAGGGCAGTTTCAGATGTACTCTCTGGTCCAGCTGGTGAATTTGAGCATTTTGAGGCAATCTTACAATTGCCTCATGTACACAGACAATCCTCTCCTCCTTCCACCAAACACTAATACATGCGAGAGATGCAATTATACAGCCAAACTGGAGACTAAGCTCTCTCAACCCAAGACTGGACCAGGCAGTCAAGAGGAGAAGGGAATTACTTGTATCACACCACCAGTCTCACATAGACCTATGAAACCAGCATACTTGGAGGCTCTAAATAAAAATCTGCAGAAGCAACAGAAACCTCCAAAGCAGACATCCAAGCAACCTCCACCCCCCACCACAAACCATGAAACACATACTTCACAAAACCAGTGTGCCACACAATCACAGTCCTTAAGGCAAAATAACATGCCCAACACACTAGTAATAGGTGACTCTATAGTCAGGCACACTGACGTCCCACTCACTAGGCTGAACAATGAGAAGGTTACTGTTAGCTGCCTGCCGTGTGCCAGGATCCGCCACATAACACAACCACTCAGGTCACTCCAGAACAAGTGCAAATATGACTATGTCATTGTCCATGTTGGTGTGACTGACCTGAGTTGTACCTCCCTGGACTACATGAAAAGAGACATGGAGGAGCTCTCTGATTACGTAGCCCAGGCCGGTATAACTCTGACCCTGAGTAGCATCCTGCCCTCACCAAGAATGATACCACGGTATAGAGAAAAATTATCAATTTCAAAAATTGGATAAGCTTCTGGTGTCATTCAAAGGGGATTCAGTGTCTGTCCGCCTGGGATGACATGCTCGACAAGCCACGCAGCTTTGCTAGAGATGGCTTGCACCTGTCAACCTTAGGCTTTTGAATACTGGCCAAGGCTCTTGCCACCCCCATAGTGCCTTTTTTAGGCAAGGCTAAAAAGACAAACCCACTGCTGTAAATAGCACAAGTAACAAAAAAACTGAGGGTAATGCTACTCAATGCCAGAAGTCTAAACCTCAAAATGCATGCACTCGAGGCACTCCTCAGTATGGAGAAAATTGATATATGTGCAGTAACAGAAACCTGGTTTAAGGCTCCAGAGAGCACCCCAGCACTACCAGGCTACAATTCATACCACACATTTCGGCCACAAAACCCGGACCGAAATACAAAAGGCGGGGGAGTATCCATATTCATCAAGTATACCCACACCTCCAGGTTAGTGGCACAGCACGATGCTTCAGAGATCATCCACATGCAACTAACAATGGGCAAAACTGCTATTCAAATTATAGCTTGCTACAGATCACCCACCATGTCCCAGGACCCCCACTCCGCATTCCTGGAAACACTTGGAAACATAAAGGTCCTACTAGATACCGTGATATTTGGTGATTTCAATTACCCGAACATTAACTGGGAGAACTACTCAAGTACAAACTCCCTTGCCCAACATTTCCTAGAATTTATAAACTCAAATGCCCTGGATCAACTGGTCAACACCCCCACCAGAGGTGACAACATATTGGACCTGGTCATCACCAACATGGACGACCAGTGCTCCACACCGGAGGTCAACCCCTCGGTGGTTAGATCTGACCATAAACTAATCACTCTGGATATCCACATTCCGCCACCACCCCCAGTCAAAGAAACCACTGTAAAAACCTTTTCAAAAGCAAATTTCACTTTACTTAAGACCGAGGTGGGAAGTTTCAAAGCCCCCATGCTAAAGGATAACGCTGTCCAAGCTGCAAAATCCTTTACTAATGCACTCTAATGGGCACCTACAAGAATGCATGGATCATGCTATCCCAAACAATACCAAGACTCACTCCTCCAAGAAAAGGAAACCAGTCTGGTGGACCTCTGCCATAAACAAGCTATACAATAGAAGGAGGGAAACTAGTACAGAAAAGAGTAAAATTCCAAGAAGGGAAGACATCCCTGATCAGTATCAGCAAGAAACTACATTCCCTCATAAAATCATCCAAGGCTAGCTTCAAAAGAAAAATTGCCATGGACAAAGACAACCACAAGGCATTCTTTAGCTATGTCAAGAATCTAAGTGGCGATTCTCAAATCTGCTCGGAGTTAGTGCAGAATGGCACAAAATACACTGAACCAACCGATATAGCCAACATCCTGGCAGACAGGTTCAGTGCAAACTTCACCCACCACTCATCCCCAAAAGGGCCCATAACTATACCAGAAGAATGTAGTGCCCCTGAAATCACAGACACTCTGGTTAAAACAGCCCTCTGCAAAGACAAAAACACAGCATCAATGGGACCGGATAGTGTCCCAGGCTGCGTCCTACACAAGCTCAAAGATGAACTAACCCCTCACCTAAACACACTGTTCAAACTCAGCCTCTCCACAGGCTATGTACCCACAGAGTGGCACACAGCAACGGTTATTCCACTCCACAAAGGTGGAGCCACAACAGACCCTGGAAACTATCACCCTATAAGTCTGACTATCTTGGTCTGCATCATCATGTAACTCATTAACAGAGACATTGGGAACCTCCAAACATTGGACCCTACCCAGTTTGGCTTTGTTAAGGGCAGATCATGCCTCCTAAACCTGGTGGACTTCTTTGAGACAGTTATCAAGGCTATAGATGAGGTAAAGGTGGTCCACACAGCCTACCTAGACCTCACAAAGGCCTTCGACACCATTCCCTACTCAGGTATTATAGACAAGCTCACCAGCCTGAACATAAACCCCTACGTCATGAGATGGGTTGCTAACTGGCTCCCGGACAGAACCCACATGGTAAGAGTTGTGGGAGCTAGGTCTGACTCTAAACCGGTTACAAGTGGCATTCTCCAGGGCTCAGTCCTAGGACCCCTCCTGTTCGGAATATACTTCTCAGAGGTACAGGCAAGCACAGGAGGACTATGGCTGACCAAGTTCGCAGACGACTGTAGACTAGGGGCTATAACTGACTCTCCAGCTGACATAGACATCCTCTAAAAGGGTCTCACTGAGACAGATACCTGGTGTCAAAACCATGGCCTCAAGCTAAATGACAAAAAGTGCATAGTCATCCCCTTTGGAAAAAACAAAGTACCCACAAACTACCACATAGGTGGTAGCCCCCTAAATACAGAAGACGTAATAAGGGATCTGGGACCCAAGTAGATAATAACCTCTCCTTTGATAATCACATTACCAAAGTGGTTAGAAAATCCTTCTATGTGGCCCACCTAATCACAAAAGGGTTTGCATCCAGATTGAAAGAGGTCATTGGGCCCCTCTATGCATCACTCATCAGACCCATCATAGAGTGCAATGCCCTATTTGGGATGTGCCTTACAAGATACCTGCAACAACTGGAAAGACCACAGAAGTACCTCACCAAGATGATCACTGGCCTCAAGCAGATGCCCTATGCAGCTCGAATGAAGAAACTCCAGCTGTACTCGGTTGCATACTGCCTACTCAGAGGTGATCTCTGCCTGACATACAAGGCCATGTCCAACCCAGAATTGATGGACATGCTCCACCTAAAGAAAACCATATCCCCTCCAGCCACATGCTCCAGGGATCTAAACCTCATCACAACAATAAATAGGATGTACTGGAGGGATAGATTCCTGTCCCAGAGACTTCCCATGCTCTGGAACAAGATTCCAATCTACATTAGGCAGAGCTTCTCGCTATCCCTCTTCAAGAGAAACCTTGACGAGTGGATGGGAAACAGAAAGTTTACCCCAGGGATCACTTCAATGGCTCTACTAGACAGAGACACAGGGAACTAATCTAAGGGGGCGGCGAAAGCCAACACATTCCAGCTAGGCTTATAAATGCCTTCGGGCAGATAGCCTAGTGCCTATCTATGAACCTATGAACCTAAGTAATGGTATACATTTGAGATTCAGACTTCATATTCTTCAGAAATTGCATGCAAACATAAATCCTGTTATTCTAGCAACTTTCTAAGTTTATCAGAGGAGTAGTATTTAAGAGCAATATTTATAATCTGTCCCAGTTTTGAGGCTTTTGTCTCCCCATTATAAGTTCATAGGCAGATACTAATCTAACAACCACCAGGGTATGTATAACCCTAGCCACACAACCCAACCCAATTGAGTCCCCCTGTAAAGTGTGAGTCTTAATCGTGGTGGTATGTTTATTAGGAGGGGTATGTATTTTAGGCTTTGCCCAGACTTTTATTTCTAAGCAGCTGAGAGGTATGATGTGTGTGTGTGTGTGTGTGTGTGTGTGTGTGTGTGTGTGTGTGTGTGTGTGTGTGTGTGTGTGTGTGTGTACTGTAAAACAGTGAAATTCAAAACTTCTGATATTCGAGGTTTTGAATTTTGCGGTTTTTAGTTTTCATTGTTTTGTGGATTCCTCTTCTTGGGCTCGAGATACTGAAATTCGAGATTTCAGTATTTCGAGCTTATCAAGTGAATCCATATATATATATATATATATATATATATATATATATATATATATATATATATATATATGTACATATAGACACACACACACACACACACACACACACACACACACATATATATATATGTACACACACACACACACGCGCGCGCGCGCATGCTCGCGCACACACAGATCTACTTCACAAGCTCGAAGATTCAAAACGTTGAACTGCAAATGGTCCAGACCATAACATCAAAGTTTTAAAACTTCAAAATTGTAATAAAAAAATAAAACAAAAAATTTTTTTTTACGTTTTTGCAGGTGGACAAGCCCCCTTGCACCATCCACAATCCCAGCTAAATAAATATACCGACTCTGAGATCGCACTACAGTGAGGAAAATGGTAAATTTCCCATTCTGCACTGTACAGCGATCTCCATTCAAAACGTTTGAAGTTTCAAAACTTTGATCTTATGGTCTCAATCAAAACTCATTTCACTGAATTTCATTTCACCGAAAGCTTACAAAGCTAAATTTCAATATACTATAGTTTAAACCTTTGACATGCACACTTATAACACCAATTACTAACTCTTTCCAGAACTTAAAAACTACTTACTCTCTTAACAAAAACATACAATGTAAAACCAAACTAGGTGCGGGGCTATGCCCTGGATAACAAGATAAGACCCACATCTGCAATTTTATGTTCCCATCTTATTGTTGATGTAGCCATAAAAGGGAAACATCCTATTTAGGATGCAGAACACTTAGTTTCTGCTTTACTTAATTCACAAACGTGGATATTTGTTGGATGCTCCACCTCATCAAATTTCTGTAATAGCACTACTCAAAGCCTACTTTTGACTTATCATTATCAAGTATAAATGGTTTGCTAATATCAGAGTGTAGTAATACAGGCACTGAATATAATTTTTCCTTTAACTGCTTGAAAACAACATTGACTTCCACTGCTCACTTTACTCTGACAGTTACCTTCCTGTTGGTTAGTTCTGTGAAGGGACATATCATGGTTGCAAAATGGAGAACAATCTTCTAATAGTACCAAACTAATCCCAAGACCATGCTCACTTGTTTTTTAGTATCTGGTATAGGTCACATTTTATTGCTTCTCCCTTTTCTTTTAAAATCTTAACAACCCCCCTTCCTATTACATATCCCAGGTATTTAACCTCTGATGTGATATCTTACACTTAGATGAACTAACACTTAATCTTGGCTTGTTTTTTAAGGCATCCCTTACAGTGTGTACATTGGCCGGGAAGGAGTTCCAGTCCTCAGAGTAAAATATCATCATCCAAGCAGTTAGAAGTGTGCTGGCCATGGGGCTTTAGGACAAAATCTATGAGTCACTAAAAGTAATATGGCAACCATGCAGCCCAAAGGGGAGGACACTATACTAGAATAATCCCTTAGCTGTTGAAAAAGCTTCAATTGTTAGAGGGATCTGCCAGTATCTATTAGTGAGGTCTGGTATAGTGAAGAACCATTCTTTAAGTTCATCTTCCCTAGACATTAGGTAACTATTGAATGTTGAGATACTGTTCAGTTTCCTAAAATCCTTACAGAACGTGATGGCCCTATCAGATTTAGAAAATAATAGGGCAGGCAGGGCTGTTTCATTCAATTTTTGATTCTTCTGTTACTGTCATCTTAAAAACCTTGTTTACTTCCTCATGTACTGCCCTTCTTTGTTTGTGACTCTGGTATTCTATAAGGTTTTTAATTGACGTTTTCTCCTGGACTGAGCTGACTATGTTGTTTTAAATGGTTTGCCCTGCCCAGCAGCTCTGAAACACTCCCTTGTTGCATAAGATAAACACTTGTATTTCTTGTTTCTGTAGCTTATGTAGAGCATCATCTAACTGAACTGCAGGCACTGAGGTTAGTTCTCTTTCTTCACTAGTTACTAGTCTCCACAGTTAAATGAAATACAAAAGTCTGTACTTTCTAAAATGTCTTCAGAATGTTGTTATAGTATATCTCCTGATATTTTCTTACCAGTCTGTCTACTCATTCAGTTCTTCTTCTAATCAAATGGACCTTGCCATTTAGCTAAAAAGCTATTTTCTTCTGGGGACCAAAACGAACACCTAGTTTCTAGCTGTAGATTTCCTGCTCTTTGCATTTCTACTGTATAAGCCCTGTTGTGTAGCTTGGGCTCTTTCCATGTATTTTCAGATTATGGGCATCACCACTTTCAGCCAACCTTGTTAAGTTGGTGTAGTGATCTATGACACATTTAAATGGGAGGGGGGGGTTGTCTTCTTCCAAAGTTTATTTGGCAATATCTAGCAATCCATGAGATGTCTGCCATATAATAACTTAAAAGGACTGAAAACATTATCTACTGGCAAATTGGAGGTATGGCCCCAGTTTTTCCCATCTTCCTTAACAACATTTTTCAGTATGGAATTTAATGTTCATTTAAAACATACCACTAATCGTACACTGAAGTTTTTAATTGCTTGGCCTTAAAGCACTGGTCCAATTGGTGCATTACTGTAGACATAAATGAGGCCTCTGGTCATTATTTCCTTGAGTATCCCAACTCTAGAAAATAATAAGACTAGCTGCTTAGCTATAGTTTTAGCATTAGCCTTAGCGTAGCTTTAACATACTAAGTTGCAGAGTTCATAATGACTAAAATATATTGAACTCCATTGCTGGATTTTATCATTGGCCCAACAATGTACATCTGTGAATAGGGTCTTGGACTCAGATGTTTTTAAAACCTATGGATGAGACTGTCTTTTGACACTCAGGGCATCTATCATATACATTCTCTATCATCATCATCATCATCATCAATCCTCTTTTTCCCATTTCTGCATGGGGTCCAGGTGTTGTGTCAGCTGTCAACACTTCTCTCTGTTAAGAGCTGCCCTCCTGACAGTCATGTCTTTGAGGCTAATACAGCAAATTCTTTTTTTTTGTTGTTTTACTTTTAAAGAAATGTACAATTAAGGTAAAAAAAAAGCATTCCAACTTAAAACAGCATTATTCCTTTACACTGCATTCACTGTAAATGTTCTATATGTGCTGTTTACATCAGTATTTACATCTGCCTGTGTGACTTCTACTTCAGTATTTAGTGAGCTCCACCAGGCTATGTTGCAATATATTAGCTGTTATATATTATATATTATGAGTACAAACATACACACGCACAAACACACACACACACACACACACACACACACACACACACACACACACACACACACACACACACACACACACGTCTATTGATTGGAAAAAGTTGAACTTCAAATTATCTGCACCCCACACTGTTCTTCAAATTATATATATCAACTGTGAGAGTGCAAACAGTTGGGAAAGAGCAAATTTCTCAAAGCCTGCCTTATTGCAATCTCATAAAGAAAAAAAAAATGCTGGAATATGTGATCAGCTGATTTTTCAGTCACACAATCTAGCTTTTATCTTGCTCAATGAAAAATCTTATAATCAGTGATATACAAAAACACACAAGGCTGAAGTCCAAGCACCTCTGGAGCAACGTTCAAAAATTCAAATGAGATGAACCACAAGTTGAAAAATATAAAAACATCAACCCCGGGATTCATGAAGCTCGGTGCAAGAACGGCATTAGGCTTGTGCCGACCGTGCGGCGTAGAGATGGCGCAGTAGCACCATATGCATATTAAAAAAGGTGCGCTGCCGCCACATCCACGTGCATAGGAAACATGTGCAAGTGCATGAGGTGTTTCCAAGTGCCGCACGGAGGCGTGGACATGTCGGCTGTTTACGTGCAACCTAAAATGCTGAATAGAACAGCCTGCCTCTAATAGTAATCACACCTGTCAGTGTTCATGGATACTGAAATGTATGCAAAGCATGCAAGACAGTTTTGCGAACACAAAAATAAGAAGCAAACACAAATGCACGTAGCTGAATATTGAGTCCCTATCCCTCGAACAAATGACATTTAAAACCCGTGCCCGTATTCTATTGTAGTGTCGATAGTTATACCAAGTGAAAGCGAAACGCATCGTGTTAGCGCGCCGCCAATAGTTAAGTCTAGCCCAATGGTCAGGGTTACCACCTGTCCCACATTGTGAGGGACAGTCCCCCTCTGGGCAGTTGTGTCCATAACAAAACCATTATAAATGTAAAATATCCTGCGATCGTAAGACATAATTATGTCCCACATCTTATGTAATAGTCACATACAATAGTTATTTCCTTATGTAAAATACCTACATGTTACAAGAAACAGAATAAGCAAGTAAATGAAACAGAAGAAGGAGCTAAACTGCTACAACAATAAGCTTACATTTAGGCATAAAACAAAAGTACTATCTGTTGTACTGACCGTGGGTATGTGTTGCCTTGAAAAATCTGGTGTGTCCCGAATATATCCCATCCTGGCCATATGAAAAGGTGGCAACCCTACCAATGGTCAAAGTATTCACCCAATAACTGGCCAGCCTCTTAATCCCCCCTAAAACCAGTGACCTTTGGAGGAAAGGTGGTGAATTACACTGAATGAATAATGACAATAATTAAGAGTAATAGACTTCAGAAAATAAGTATTAATACATATGCTCTGATTCTGTCGTTTCAAGTTAATAGTACTAATATTTTAAAAGTGTCCGTGATTGTCCCTGATTTGTCCTTGCCTTGTCCCTGTTACTGTTGAAATTAGTCCCTGAATGGTTGAGAGGTCCGTACACATATGTACACCAACCAACTGTCACATTTGTTGCCAGTACTGTTGAATACCTGTAGTGAAGTCATATATCCTAGCTATCATCCATGTGGAATGTACCACGGATGGTGTAGTGGTCAAACCGGTGACTAAGGTGTGTCTGTTTCTGGGTCCAAGCCATGCAAGGGTTGCTAATTTTATGTGATGCCCAGAATAATGTCATTTGGATATAGGGAGGTAAAGCCAGTGGGGATGTGCAGCGGACATTCAACAGTATGGGAAATGTAAACAGGTATGTAGGTGTATATGTATGTGTATGTACAGACAGATATATATATATATATGTATATATATATATATATATATATATATATATATATATATATATATATATGTATATATAAATGAACATGGCCACAATAAAGCAGTCATAACGAATGTGAAGGGAAACACCAGCGGAACCCCCCCACCCCATATTATGTAGTGCCGACATATCAAGCTGGTCAGAGGTGGGCACACCCCTGCATCTGTAAACACAGGTAGAATGGTAACATTGGGACTAACTCTGTCCACGTGCTAATTCTGACTTTCAAATGGGTACAGGGCTGTTCCGGTCTCCAGTCGGACAAGCCTAAACCTGGATGACCACATGAACACCCTGACAATCAAACACACGTATGTGCCAGGACTATAAGCTTTGGAGTTCTGAATATCCTCGGAATGAGTAAACATGCAGCATGGGTCCAGAGCAGTAGGGAATAGGGAATGGCACATGTGTAGTACTGCAGTTTTCCCAGCAGGAGAATGGATGCCTGCTGAGTAAGTGAAGTGTTGAGGTGTGTGTTCAGGTAACTATGAACCATGGGTATACATATAAATGAAGCAGAACACCAATAGTGTAGTTGATAGAGCATCCACCTAATGTAAAGGCATTCCCGGTTCAAGTTCGACTATAGCACATATCATTTTCCTTGTGGAATGAATGTCGCTGTGCTGTAAAGCCAACATTTAAACATGTAAAGGTGAACATGTGTTTCACATGGGGCCATTAATCTGATTCCTTCAATCAAAGTGGTATGTCATAATGAATAAGTCACACATAAGCACAAATAAGCGGCAGTAAACATATGTAACTCACAGTACATATATATAGATATATATATATATATATATATATATATATATATATATATATATATATATATACACACACACACACACATATATATATATATGTGTGTGTGTGTATAGATATATATCGACAGACATGAAATATATATATATATATATATATATACATATATATATATATATATATATATATATATATGAAGAATGAACGCCACATGAATAAAGCATACACAAGGGTTGTGAAGGGAATCGAGAGCAACTAAGGTATTATATAGTGCTTGCAGCACATGTCAGATAAAGCTGCCCATGCGTGAGCAGAGCACCGCTATTCACACCACAGGCAGGGTTCTACCAGTGGGCATAACATTGTTGAACTGCTACATCTACATTACACACAGATGGAATGTAGTCCATGTTAGGACCACCTACACTTGTAAACCGCAAATGGCCTTAATCCATAACACCAGGAAAGGCATGTATGTGCAAATACAAATGGCGGGAGACCCTGTGAATACACGAGGTGGGACAAAATGTGTGTAGGGCCCCAAACGCTCTGGAGAGGGCAATGTGTAAAAGTGTGTCATGGCTGCGATATCAAGTGGATAATGGCTGTTACGCATGGAAACTAAACACGGGTGGGGTGAAGGAACTATGGGTATGCGATTATGGATCAAGGAGTGCCAGGGTTGGTTGGGCCGGTTCCAATGGACCACCCCATGTAGGTCAGCTAGTACATAATAAGTATATATGCATACGCACATGCAGACAACAATATGTTGAAGTACATTCTCTGTAACACATGCACTCCATTTATTGACATAAATAATATGAATGTGCACAGACAAACAAAGACAGTAGCTGGAATAATAAGCTGTGCAGATGAGGAACAGGTCAAATGACACTGTATCACATTCCAATTACCATCGGTAATCCATACATGAACATATTGAGACATCTGTCCGCTGTATAAGGTGCTAAATACTGATTACAAGATAACTGGAGTGAAGTGTCGGTGTCATAATGACTAAGGCAATAGTATGCTGGTGAAGCATACATAAAACCCAATACACGTGTAAGTGCATATGAGCGGGAAATGTATTGGTCAACGGACACACAGATATATATATATATATATATATATATATATATATATATATATATATATATATATATATATATATATATATATATATATATATACATACATATATATATATATATATATATATATATATATATATATATATATATATATATATATATATATATATATGTTACTGTAAATATACACATGTACATACCTAGGTTACATTACAGCAATTACGGGAAACATATGTTCAGACCGGGCATATGTTAGTGGGAGGTCCAATAAACAAACGTCTACCTCCCACATCCCCCAGCTAGGCCAGTGAGACATACAGACACGCAATAAAGGTAAATACACCGCTGCTTTCCAGACCACCGGCAGGAAACTACCAATGGGAGAGATCTGCAAGTTCTACATTTTAAACATGGATCACGGGGTCCCTTGTGGGACACCAAAAATTCCCCTTGTAGGCAAACCTGTGATGATTGACGCGACTAGGATGTAGCTGTACACGGAACAGTAGGTTGTGCAAGTCTGATAACACATGGGTTGACAAAACGTACGACGTGTCCCGACACAGGGAGAGTGGGCAGTGTGTAGGGGTGTGTTCATACCCCACCTGCGCTCACAGTAAGGATGAGTGCTGTAGAGGGGTGTCAGGTAGGGGAATCATGGGTATGCAGTCATGGGCCTAAGTGTGCAGGTGTTGGTTGGCAGAGATGTATTAGGCTCGCCCCGTAGAAGTAATTAATATTCCTATATGGGTATAGCAGACGTCCATACCTCCCAAACCTTAAGAGCACATCTACTGGATAGTCCGTAAACCATTGTGGGAACACATAGGGACTATATCAGTGAACTGTACCCGATTATCATGGACGTCCATGATTACAAATCAGAATCTAACACAGTCCCAACTAAACCCTTCTAGAACTAGTGATATTAGGTGGACAGGTGGCAGAATACATGTAATGACTAATAACAACATGTATGAGTCATAAACAGCATGTACCTCGACAAATGTGTATGAATATATATGATCTGAGACTGCCAATGTGTCAGGTTAATAGTACCAATCATCTAAATGTGTCCCTGAGGGTGTTTTGCAGTGTCCCTGATTCAGTGTTCATTCTCCCCCATTCGTATGTGAGGTCTGCTAGTGACAGAAAGCACATATTCTGTCGACTACCTTAGGTAGATGATAGCATAATAGGTTGGGGTTACCACATGTTCACGTTTGTGAGGGGCACTCCCCTTTGTGCAGTTGTGTCCTGCAAAATAAATGTTATTATGGCACATGGCCTGTGATTTAGGGCAAAGAATCCATATATTGTCTGTAGTGGTTGCATAAAACGATTATGTTGTATCTGAAACACCTAGATGTTATAGGAAACAGTATTAGCAACTATAATGCTACAAGAATAACCTTTTATTTAGGCAAACCGGTGAAGTAGTCTATTTTCTACTCTCTGTGGGTATGTGTTGCCCTGCCAAATCTGACATCTCTACATATAGGTCCTATAAGGCTGCCACCTTTCAAAATGGCCAAAGTGGGACCTGCTCTGTAGAAATGTCAGACTTACCAGGTCAGAACATACCTACAGCCGTGCATAGTACAGAACTATACGTATTTGCACAAATAAAAGCTTAGTCTAGTAGCAGTCCACTTGCTTATGCTACTTCACATAACATATAGAAGTGTCATATATACAATAACTGTTGCATGCAATTATTAGAGAAACGTAGAATATAATATTGTCCTGTAATCAGGACATTTGCTAAGTCTTGATTATTTTCGCATGACACATCTGCCTAAGGAGGGACTGTCCCACGCAAAGTGGGACAGGTGTTAATCCTAAAGTCCCACCTCGGCCAATTTAAAAGGTGGCAAACCTACAATAGGTATGCGGTAGCATGACCCAGCAGACGTATGTGTGTCCCAAAACACATTTACTTGTCTGCATTGCAGAGTATCGGTTCCCATGTATCAGCCAGATGGGAGCAGATTGTATGAGGAACACGCATATAATATGATTAACTCACTGGACAGGCCACCGATTCCGTACAGTCGAACGCCATGCCGTTGCCTAATGGTCAGCCATACCCGATAATGTAGTCATGTAGTCCAATGTAATAGGCGTCACAAGGGATCACGCCCACCCAGCATGAGTGACACATGCAAGAACCAATATCGGTGCATGTGCAAGTGAGGGAGCGAGTAGGTGTAAGCGTGTTTGGCTACCAGTATACGAGTATTGCACTGGTAAAGAAATGTGAAGGCTAACCAAGTGTAAGAAGCTGTAACCAGAGGTCAGCAGTGCTTAACACTGTGCAAACCCATGCACAACCACTCACAACTGCTTCAATATACCTTACTCCCTCTGTATCCAATGGGCTTGTTCTGCCCGCAGACAAATAACCATCCTCTGCAAGTGTTGGTAGCAACACCCTGCGCACACAGCTAATGTGAATTACCAATACACCATGGCAAATATACAGACAATAGACAGTACCACACACATACCATACAGCACAGTCATCCAACAGTATAGCAATGTACCGGCAGATATGTCTGGACCACTGGTGTTTGCAGACGTGGCCGTCTTGTGTTTATGTGTGTGAGCATCCCCAGTATGACCATTCCGCATACTGTCAACTGACATTGCCGTCATACCTTCATGTATTTGAGCATGCCCAGTATGGCTAACTGTATTGCATGTGTTACATGTACAGGTAGTCTGTACTTTGGTGCCGACTTCTGCGTTGTACACTGACAGGTGGCATGCTGTGTCTGCAGGGTATCCATCAGTCATGTGGCATTGACTGTTGCTACATTTCTGCACAGCGTGGGGGGACATCCAACTGTATCCACATTCCTACAAAGCACCGGGGGGGGGGGCACCTGACTGTTGCTATATGTGTACATTGGAAGGGGAGCACACCTGACACTTGTACACTTTTGCTACTACTGTACTGGTATGTCAGGTACTTCATTTCAGTGTGTAGACCTACCTATTGTGCTGGCTAGAGGCATACCAGTGTACTCCAGATCTTAGATCTTTAATTACCAACATATTAGTTTCAGACATCCTAGCCTTCACAACCTACATCCAACTGCCTGGCCTGCTGTAGTCTGTCTGTGTGGGTCTGTGGGGGGGGGGGTCTTCCATAGGGCATATTCAGAGGCCACAGTACAACATTTGTCTGTGTTGGTCTACACCTGTCCAGCTGGTTGAGACTTGTGTGGGCTGTATGGACACACATGATGCTCAGCCCATTACCCGCAGTGAATTATGACACCCTGTGTACTACTGGCTACTATGGTGACCCCCGTGTGTGCTACATATGTCATGATGCCACTATGGACATCTACTGTCTGCTGCTTTAACATTTGGCCACCAAATTCCCTTGCATGCTCACATCCATACCATAGCTACAGGTACCAACACATTCTAATACAACTGCTAATTGGTAGGTTGATTGACTTACCTTGAGGGTGTGCCAGACCTGAGGATGGTGCTGGAGGGCTGCCTATGTCAGATGCACATAGTGCACT